>NW_026712229.1:644045-824045 GCF_030504385.1 Musca domestica | reverse complement strand
TTGGTCACCTTTGGCACGAATTATGCACTTCAAACGGCCAATGAAACCGTAATACGCTGCCTGAATGTTGCTCTGCGGTATTTCGGCCCAATCCCGGCGAAGCGCTTGCTTGATGTGATCGACACTTTGGTATTTTTTAGTGCCAACCTTGCTTTTCAAAATACTCCAGACACAATAGTCCAACGGATTGGTGTCCGGAGATTTTGGTGCCCATTGTTCGCTGGAAATGAAGCGAGGAACCTCATTTTGTAAACCATTCTTGAGTGGCGCGTGCTGAGTCCTGTTGAAATGTCCAATGTCTGCGGCCAAAATGTTTGCGTGCCCAAGGCTTTGATACAGCCTCCAAAATATAATATTCGGCATTTATTCGGTAATATTCGGCATTTATTACGATACCACGGTCGATTAATACGAGCGGAGAGCGACCATCGGCTATTATGGCGACCCACACCATCACCATGACCGGCGCTTGAGTTCTGGTGGCCAACCGAAGGTGCACATTTCTAGCTGACCTCTTTGGCAAGTAAACACTAACATTTTGTTAGTTTACAAACTGCTGGGCAACGAATGTTTTCTCATCGGAGGGAAAACCAAATTCGCCAGTTCACCACTTTCGGCCTAGCGAACCAATACTTTAGCTCTTTTTGCCGAATGGAATATTGCGATATGTTCAGCCCACGAGCCACTTTTCGGCCACTGCTACGCGGGTTTCGATCAAGTCTTCAAACCATTTCTGCTAATGTTGCTGTTTTCTTACGTCCACTTCCTTGACATCGGAGACACAAACAATTGTTTCACACTTAAATTCTGGAGTGCTCTGACGATAGCCTCTTGTGGTTTTTCAGCCAAATGTAAAGAAATCACACTACCACGCTTGGATTGCATCGCGAATAACTTTACTTCTGAAAAAATCTCACCAAAATGCTTTTGTACGCTTGTAAACAATATAATGAGCTGCCACTGGAATAACTTTAACAGCTTTCGGACGAGTGGCTTAGAAATGTCAGCAGTCTGAATTTGGTTGCAGTTATTTCATCTCTCCCTGTACAAAGTTGCCCATATTCGACGGACCCATCTGGCAACGCCATAACTTTTGACAGAGATGTCATATCGCTTAATGACATACCGCATTTGAAGCGTCAGTCCAAGCAGATTTTTACCATGAACCAATACACGCCACGCGAGCGCTCTGAAATAGTTGAAATTTACATTCAACAGAAGAAGTCAATTGTGAAAAAAAAAATGTGAGAAGTGCGCCTTCTAAGAACACCATTAAGCGTTTATACGAAAATTTTCGACTGGTAAGGCTCTTCCTAATACGAAGAGGCCATATAAAAGTCGACCAAGGCGATCGGCCGAGAATATCGCTGCCGCACGAGTTAGTGTTGAGAGGTCCCCAAGAACATCCCAAAAACGCCGTTCTCAGCAGTTGGGCATGGCTCGGTCCACTTTACAACGGATTATTCGCATTGATTTGCATTGGTTCCCGTACAAAATTCAATTGACGCAAAGAATGTTGCCTGCGGACAAGCCTCGTCGATTGGAATGGGCCCAAAGGTCCGTCGAATATGGGCAACCCTGTATATTCTTGATCTACGTAAAATTCTAAAACGCTTTAGCCTTATCCGTCCGTCCGTCTGTTGTAATCACGCTAGAGTCCAAACGTATTAAGCACAGATCAGTCTTTTGTGTGCAGGTAGGTCAAGTTCGAAGATGGCTATATCGGTCCACGTTATCATATATCCCGGATAAAACGGTATCTCCCTAAATTCGGTATTTTTGATTGTAGCTAAATTTTTCAATGAAATTATCTCAAAATCTTCTCAAGGAGTTCCTTCTGAGTACCTTACCCCCAGAAAGAGTATTATCTATATAGATCCACGATATCGTATATCCCCCATATAACGGTACCTCCCTATATTCGGTATTTTGATGATTTTAGCCAAATTTTTCAATTGAATTGTCTCAAAATCCATCCACACCCTCCGATATTTGGTATTTTGATGATTTTACCGACATTTTTGACCGGAATTGTTTCAAATTTTGTATGCAGAGTTTGAAGCTCGTAGTGAGTAATACAACCTATGCCAAAAAATCTATCTATACAGGTACATGTCTTCGTATAGCCCACATAAAACTATACCTCCCTTTAAAAGGTATTTCGATGATATTAGAAACATTATTCACCGGAATTACGTTTTTGAGGTACGGAATCGATACTACAGCCTATGACAAACAATTACTTATTATGCAGGTCCACACCTTCCTATATCCCCCATACAACGGTTTTCATTTAAGTGGTATTTTCGAAGGATTCTTTTTTTGGTTTTTTTTTTTAAATTATTCAAGATCCTTCAAAATGGTAGAGTGTATTAAAAGATCGGCCCGGCCGAACTTAGCTGGCTTTTTACTTGTTAAATTTAATATCATAGTTTAATTTTTTTTTTTGGAAAAACAACACTCTTACGAAGCTTTTCCTGTTTGTGGCTCAGCAAATATAAATTCAACAAAAAACTGCATAAATAATGAAGTTGTCAAAAGATATTTACAAAATAAGCAAATTTTTTGGTAAGTTCACACATTGTCGTCGTTGTTTTGTTAAAAGCTGCGTCAACATAAATAAATTTCATACTTTAATGCAATTAAATTGAAATGTGGAATAAAGCTGGAATATTGTGAATTTAAGGCCACACAAAACCATAGGTGGTTGGGTGTGTGAGTGGACATTTCCGGTTTTTTTTTTTTTTTGGATATTTTCACAGACATTTTTTTTTTTAAATCATTCAAAATATTTCCTGGGACTTGAATAGTTTACAAATCTGCAAATGCTGAATATTTGGGAACGGACTGGACTGATAAGGCTGGGTTTTTGGAAATTCGTATTCAAAGATTACGAAAAGTACTAAAATATACTAAAAACCAGTAAAGAAAGTCCTAAAGTCGGGCGGGGCCGATTTTATGATACCCTACACCACTTTGCTAATTTAGTTGAGCTCCACTTAATAATTAAAAGTTTTTATGTGAGAATTCAATTATACACGCATTGATTATGATTATAATTTAAAATTCAAAGAACTAAATATGCCGAAGCATTTGTATCTTTTAAATTCGGACTTGTATTGCCCATTTGGTGCGAAATTAATTTGAAATCGGATAAAAATATATATGGGAACTATATCCAAATCTGAACCGATCTCGATAAATTTGGCAAAGATATTTCTGAGCTGTATTTTATATATTTCCCTGAATATCGTTGTTACGGAGTGCATATTACGGCTGTGGGTAACAAATACAATTAATCGGACGAACAATATATATGGGAGCTATAACTATATCTGAACCGATCTTCACCAAATTTGGCATACTACCTTCTAGACTAAATTCGGTCGTATGTGCTAAATTCCATCCCATTTGGACAAATATTAGACGTTTGGTGCACAATAAATGGTAAATCGGACGAAGTTATATAGGGGAGCTATATCAAAATCTGAACCGATCTCGATAAAATTTAGCAAAGGTATTTATGAGCTGCATTTGATATATTTCCCCAAATATTGTTGTTACAGAGTGCATATTACGGCTGCGGAGGACAAAAATAACAAATCGGATGAACAATATATATGGGAGCTATAGCTATATCTGAACCGATTTTGATAAAATTTGGCATACTTATTTTCAGGCCTAATTTGGTTGTATGTGCAAAATTCCATACTATTCGGGCTGATATTACACGTTTGGTGCACAATAAAAGGCAAATCGGACGAAGATATATATGGGAGCTATATCTAAATTTTTACCGATTATCTCCAATTTCAATAGGGTTCGTCCTTGGGCCAAACAAATGTTGTTTGCAAAATTTTATCTCAATGGGATAATAAATGCGACCTGCATTTTGTTCACAAGAATACATGGACAGACGGACGGGTGGACGGACGGACGGACAGACGGACTGACATGCATAAATCAACTCAGAAAGTGATTCTATGCCGATCATCAAAAGGAACTATGGGTCTATCTCGTTTCCTTTTGCCTGTTACAAACAAATGCACAAAGACATAATACCCTGACCACCTTGTGGTGTAGGGTATAACAAGTAAGCAGATGCTATAGTCGTGAGGGGCCGACTATGTTATACCCTACAACACTACAAATTTGACATTTATTTAACACAAATGTTGTAGCCTATTTCACACACTAAATATTTCCCAACGACCATCAAAATTGGAAGGCTCCTGCCCAGCCCTAAGCTCTAGCCGCATGCTAACTTCCGCTTTGATTGGTCTATAATTGCGACCTGTAGAGCAATTGCAAAATCAGGATTGTTTTTAGTTTTTGGTCCATTTCTAAATATTATGCGATCATCTCCAAAAGAAATAGGGTTCTATTCTGACCCTAGACCCACCTCCATTCTAAATTTCGTGAAGATCGGGCCATAATTGCGACCTGTAGAGTGATGAAAAATTAAAATGGACAGACGGACGGACGGACATACATAGCTAGATCGACTCAGCTCGGCGAGATAGGAAGATCCATATATACTTTCCTATGTGGGAAATCAATATTTCGTGGTGTTACATAATTTTTGGCCCAATCAAACTTATACTACCCCCCAACACATAGTGTTGTAGGGTATAATTTAATACTTTAGAATTGGTCAAAGGGATTGACTTAGAAATCTGAAATTTGTAAGGTTCTTTGGAAATTCGAACTTTAAGGTAACTAAAAGTTCTAAAATGGTACTAAATGTCTAAAATTGTACCATTTGGTAATGAATGGATGGACCTAATGACTTTGAAATCTGGTATGAGAATCAAGGTTGATAAGTAAATTTGAAGGTGGTTAAGGCAATATGTTCTAAGTGTGATAACTGTACTAAATGATACTAAATTTGGAACAATATGGTTTAGGCCGAAAGGATGAAGCTGGCATTTTGAAATTTTCTATTGGGGTCCCTGTTAGCTGTTGGTTAGTGACATAGAGGTGGTCTTGGAAATGTATTTTCGGCAATTTTTTGGTAAACAGATAGTGCTTGAAATCTGAAATTTGATATTAGGATTGCTGTTCTTGCGTAGCCTGGATATATAGAGGTGGTTTCGGAAATGTGTACTATAATTCTACGAAAAGTACTGAATGGTATTATTTTTGGTATTGAGTAAAATTCTGAAATTTTATATTTAGATTAATCATGTTGGGTGTGTTTGAGATTTTGCGGTGGGTTTGGAAATGCGTTCTTTATTTGTACGAAAAGTATTAGTACTTTTTTCTAATTTATGGTATTTTGATTTTTACACCCTCAGCCATATGGCTACAGAGGGTATATATCATTTGATACGGTCAAAACGTGCCTAGTCGAAATAACGGTTTTAGACCCTAGGTCTCTTTGGATCAAATCCGTTTCAGAACATTTGGAGTCGATCTAGCGATGTCCGTCCGTCCGTCCGTCTGTCTGTCCGTCTGTCTGGCTGGTGCGCACGATAACTCTCGAAGGGAGTATCCGATTTGGTCCAAACTTGGTACATCGTAATATTTTTGTCAAACTTAGATCGAGTTCGGAGATGGGTAATATCGGTCCACTCCTTCTGGTACCTCCCCCACAAAAGGTCGAAATTTTCAAAAAAATGTATTTTTTGCACAGAAAGATAAGCCATAATCCGATTTTGCTCCAACTTTGCAAATCGTAATATTTGCGTCAGTGCTGGGTCAAGTGTGAAAATGGACAATATCGGTTCACTCCATCAAGTACCTCCCCCACAAATGGTCAAAATTTTGAATAATTACAACTCTCATAATATGTGATGTATGAGTCCGATTGCCTTCAAATTTCACACATGCGAATATTTATGTTAGCCCAAGGTCTGATGTTAAGATGGAATATATCGGTCCATTTCTTCTGGTAACTACCCCACAAATGGTCGAAATTTTAACAAATATATATTTTTTGCACAGAAAGAGAAACGATAATCCGATTTTGCTCAAACTTTGCAAATCCTGAAATTTACTTCAGTTCTAGGTCAGGTGCAAAAATGGATAATATAGGTCCACTCCATCAAGTACCTCCCCCACAAAGGGTCAAAATTTTAAATAATTAACTCTTTCATAAAATGTGATCTAAGAGTCCGATTGTCTTCAAATTTCACACATCCCAATATTTATATTAACCCAAGGTCTGGTGTTAAGATGGAAGATATCGGTCCACTCCTTCTGGTACCTCCCACACAAATGATCGAGATTTTCAAAAAAAAAATATTTTTTTTCTGAACAGAACGAGAATCTATAATCCGATTTTGTTCCAACTTTGCAAATCCTGATATTTACGTCAGTTCTAGGTCAGGTGCAAAAATGGTTAATATAGGTCTACTCCATCAAGTACCTCCCCCACAAAAGGTCAAAATTTTGAATATTCATCAAGCTCTTAAAACACTTAAACACGATTCCATTCAGACTTGGCACATCTCAATATTTTCATAAACGCAAGATCTTTTACATAGATGGTAGAGATCGGACCGTTCGTTCTGGTACCTCCCACCAAAGTTTTGAACAATCAAAACGCGCAAAGAATTTGAAATAAACATCCGGTTCTCTTCATAATACATACGTCCCATTATTTCTAATAACTCAAGATCTGGTATGAAGATGGGGTATATCAGTCCACTCCTTCTGGTACCTCCCCCACAAAAGGTCAAAATTCTGAGTATCCATGAAGCTCATAAAACGCAAAATTAACATCCGATTCTATTCAGAATTTAATGATGTATTTTATCTGTATTAAATGAAGTGTGAAAATAGAATACTTCGGTTCGCTATATCTGTTACCTGGCGCATATTTTTATTTTCCGAAAAGGTGCACATACCTCATATAAAGTACAAGAAGTAGTCGATATAGTCCAAATCTGTCACGTTCATAACTCAAGGCTGGGGGTATACATCTGTCGGCAAAACCGACTGATACTATTTTACTTGTTTTTTTTTTTCTAAATTTGGTATTGGGTGAAAGGATACGGCTGGAATCCTCAAATTTGATATTGAGTTCTCTGCTGGCATCTGGAATTGAGATATGGAGGTGGTTTTGGATATGCGTATCATAATTTTACAAAAAGTACTAAATTGCACTAAACTGCGTGTTGGGTGAAGGGATAGATCTAAAACCCTAAAACTAGATATAGATGTCACAGTTGGTGTCTGTGGTTAAGATATGGAGATGGTTTTGAAAATGTATACTATAATTGTACGAAAAGTGCTAAGTAGTACTAAATTGGGTATTGGGAGAAGGGATAGAGCTAGAATCCCGAAAATTGACATTGAGGTCTCTCCTTGTATGCTGGTTTTTGGATATGCGTACCTTACGTGTACTAAATGGTGTTAAATTTGTTATTGGGAAAACTAAGCAGCTGATATCCTGAAATTTGATATAGATGCCGTTGTTGGCATCTGAGATTGGTATATGGAGATTGTTCTGAAAATGCGTACTATTATTGTTCGAAAAGTACTAAATGGTTCTAAATTTGGTATTGTTTAAGGGATAGAGATGGAATTCTGATATTTGTTATGGATGTCTCCATCTGCGGTTTAGAGAAATGATACTGAATTTGGAAATGGGGAATTAAAGAGCAGATATCCTGAAATTGCACTGGGGTTTAAATTGTGCAACGGTTATACTAGTATCCTCTTCCTCCTCGGTAAACTTAAAAATTTAAAATTTTGAAGGCTCTTTGGTGTAAGCATTTTTCCATTACTTTTTCTGAAAATGGAAAAACTTGAATAATATATGAAGTCTGAAAATTTCGTACGATGTATGAACTTTTGGTTAAACATTTTGTCAAACTGAAGAAATTGTGAATTTTAAGTACTAAAAAGGTGCTAACGCGAGCAGTTGGGATGAATCTGTAATTTAAAAGTGGACTTTTCGCTGATGAAGTAGCGGGCACTTGCTATGACACTTAAGTCTGGTTCGAAAATGGACAATTCGAGTCATCACCTTTGTACCTCCTAACACAGGGTGAAAATTTTGAGCATGAAACAACCCATCAAATCTAAAATAATACCCGATTCACCTCCAACTTAGTTATCGTAATACTTGTGCTCATATTGTACAGTATGAGATCAAAAAACTGCAACCAACTTCAGACTACTGTCATTTCTAAGTCACTCGTCCGACAGCTGTTAAAAGTATTCTGGTGAGAATTTTCCAAAAAAGAGAAGTGATTCGTGATGGAATTCAAGCCTGATAGTGTGATTTCTTTATATTTGACTGGAAAAACACAAGTGGCTATCGTTAGGGTACCTCGGCATTTAAATGTGAATAAATCTTTTGTGTCTCGTACCATACCTCGTTACCGTGATACTGGTAGCGTAGCCCAACGTCAAGGAAGTGGACGGAAGAAAACATCAGCAGAAATGGTTCGAAACCCGCGTCGCTGTGGCCGAAAAATGGGTCGTGAGCTGAACATATCGCAATATTCCATTCGGCAAATATTGAAAAATGAGCTAAGCCATTGAAATTCCAAAAAGTGCAAGAACTTTCACCGCAACAGAAAGAAAATAGACTCAAAAGCGCTAAAAAGTTGATTCGCTTGGCCGAAAGTGGTGAACTGCCGAATTTGGTTTTCTCCGCTGAGAAAACATTCGTTGTCCAGCAGTTTGTAAACAAACAAAATGATCGTGTTTACTTGCCAAAGAGGTCAGCTGAAAATGTTCACCCTCTGTTGGCCGCTCTATTAATCGAACGCGGCATCAGAATAAATGCCAAATATGGCGAAAATTTTCTGGAGGGTGTATAAAAGCCATGGGCACGCAAACATTATGGCCGCAGATCTTGGACATTCCTCAGGACTCAGCAACATCGCACTCAGCCCGCACCACCCGAGAATGTTTACAAAATGAGGTTCCTCGTATCATTTCCAGCGCACAATGGCTACCAAAATCCCGGATACCAATCCGTTGGACAATTGTGTCTGGAGTATTTTGGATAGCAAGGTTGGCACTAAAAATACCAATGTGTCAATCACCTCAAGCAAGCGTTCCGACGGGAATGGGCCACATTCGGGCAGCGTGTGGCGGTTTCATTAGCCGTTTGAAGGACATAATTCGTGCCAAACCTGATCAATCTAAACTTATTCTAAAATTTGATGCTATTTCCGACATGTTTTGCTTTCATTCAATAAAATTTAAAAAAAATGTAAAAATTATGGCGTTTGACTTTTTGGCAGTTTTTTATCTCACCCTGTATATACATATATAAATGATAATATACTGTTCATTTCTAACTTGTTGGCACACCCTTTTAACTTCCACTTCTCGAAAAGACAACCACAAATAAAACAAAAATTAAACTCAAACATTTCGGACCAATCTATGGCACAAGTACACATATGCATATTTATCTCTATATGTATATGTATGTGGAAAATATGCCAACATTTATCTATATAAGATATAAATTGTTGGAAAATTAATATAAACTGTTGTTGATGTTTATCTGAGGCGTCAACAGAGAATGATAGCCGAGAAATTTTGTGAATGGCAGGCAAAAAAGAAACCAACACACAACCAACTCAACATATGTGTGTGTTTGTGTGTGTATACACTTATGCATGCATATGTAAAGTGTGTACATATGTTTTGTGAAATATAATCAAAATTAATTTGTTCAGACTTCAGAATAATAGAAATTTATTAAAATACAGCGGAAATTTTAGAAAAAATGTTTAAATTAAAAGCCTTACACCTTCACCGTGTTACAGAAAGACTCATTTGTGTTGGGTTTTTGTGGTAGATTTCCGGCATTTAATTAATTTTAACCCAAGGCTATGATTTCGTTATTGGAATTTACAGAAAATAAACAAAATGATTACAAATTGAAAAAGGGCTAAAAATAGAAGACAGAATATAATATGGATGATGTCGAAAGTTTTTTGTTGTCTAGGAGAGAGTTTCATTGTTCGTCCAATAAATGTGTTACCGAGACCTATAAGCCCTCATCATGTGGTGTCTGACATCCCACTTTTTATTGAATATTAGTACGAATATTGCAGAATTCAGAACCCGAACAAAGCACTCAATTTCTGGTGAGCCTATGTAAAAACTTTTAAAAATGTAGACTTATATTGGAAATTATCTCTTATTGCAAACTGCGAATTTTGAGAAAAAAAATCGTTAGAATCCTTATATCACTACTTGGACCTTTATTGCCATTTTTTTTTTAAGGATGTTTTCCTCCTTCGACACACAAACAGTCGTTTTAGAGAGATTCGTTTGTAAATACGGATAAACCCCCTAAAAAACCTTAAATAGGGTGCTCATATGGAACCTAAACTATGTAGGGTCTATTTTTATACCCTACAACACTATGTGTTGGGGGTATTATAAGTTTGATTGGGCCAGAATTTATGTAACACCTCGAAATATTGGTTTTCCATATAGGAAAGTATATATGGATCTTCCTAGCTCGCCGGGCTGAGTCGATCTAGCTATGTATGTCCGTCCGTCCGTCTGTCCGTCTGTCCATGTTAATTTGTAATCACGCTACAGGTCGCAATTATGGCCCGATCCTTACGAAATTTTGCACGAAGGTGGGGTTAAGGTCAGAATAGAAGCCTATTTCTTTTGGAGATGATCGCCAAATGTTTAGGGGCTAAAATGGACCAAATACTGAAAAATGTCGGATTTTGCAGTAGCTATACAGGTCGCAATTATAGACCAATCGACGCGGAATTTCGCATGCAGGGCGGGGAAGAAGCCTACCAATTTGGGTGGTCATCGGATAATATTTAGCGGGTAAAATAGACCATATCTTTTGTGTTTAATTTTAATTTTTCATTAAACCGCGAATATTTTAAATCACGGCGAAATCACAAAGCCATGACAAGGTTACTTCTGATCTTTACATTGATGTTAACATCCAACAAATCGGATATATAGCAAACTATGTGCGATATATACGTCTATCAAAGAAGGTTGAACTGATTTCGACAGTTCTCATTAATTCAGAATGGCCTCTTGGCAGGAAAGAAAAAACGTCTAAAAAATCGCATAAAAATGTCTCTCTAAAGATGAAAATATTGATTTTGTAAAATTTTCTCATATTTTTTCAATTTTGTCATATTTTTGGCATATTTTCATTTTGAATTAAACATTTGGAAATATTTCTACCGCTAACAAAACTAAGTAGTTAGGATTTCAGGGTATCATATACAGATCGAATTTATGGCCCGATCCTAACGAAATTTTGCATGGGGATCAGATGAGGGTCAGAATAGAAGCTTACTCTTTTTGGAGATGATCGCCATATATTTAGGGGTTGAAATGGACCAAAAAACTGCAAAATTGTTAGCAGGTCGTAATTATTGCCCGATCCTCACGCACATTTGAATGGGTGTTACGGGCATTACAAAAAGCCAAGCAGTTTTGGATGGCCATCCAAAAATGTTCAATGTGTAAAGGAGTTTGGCAACTTTTGTATACAAAATACGAAAATGTCCATTCCAGTGACTTTTTGGAGAATTCACAAATACAGGAAGGACGCACTTCTGACTATTTTTTTAACGCTGATTTCGTTGAAGAATGTAGTCAAATGTCTGTATCTCATATAGATGCGTTTCAGTCAAAAACCAATAATAAATTTTAATCTTTTGCCACTTCTGAGAGATTATAGGTCTTTGGGAAATATTGGTTCCAGATCTAGGAAGACAATTTAAGTGCAACATCTACCAATAAATTGCAAATGAGCAAATTAGTTTAAGTTGCTATTATTCGAAAATTAGGGAACGAAACCTGATGGTTTTCTTTTATTATTTGTCACAATATCTTGTGGAATTCTTTCGAGTATCTTGTCTATATAAACTGTATCGTTTATTATAGTGTTGTAGGGTATTCAACGGTCGGCCCCGCTCGACTGTAGCCTTTGCTTACTTGTTTTTTTTTAACCATGTTTTCCAAAAAGTATCAACAAGACCCCTTTGTTGACTCTCTCGAGGTTTAATAAATTCGACAAAATATTTTCGTATTTTTATCTGCAATACCGAAGGCACTATATACCTAAGATGCACGAATCCCGAGGAATCTTAATCTGAACACTTCTAAAAGTGCGGAAGAGAGAGGAACTTGTCCCCTCTATTTAGATTACTTTGCAATGTAAACTTTCAAACCGCCAATACACGTGTTTTCTTTTTTCAGCTCTACTTTCATAATCTGCTGGAGTTTTTCCATAATTTTTGAAAAAATTGAATTTTGGGGCACAGTGTTATGTTATCGGCATTTACAAATATTTAGGTGTAAAGGGAATTAAGTTTTTTATACCCTACAACACTATGTGTTGGGGGTATTATAAGTTTGATTGAGCCAAAAATGATGTTACACCTCGAAATATTGGTTTCCTACATAGGAAAGAATATATGGATCTCCCTGTCTCGCCGAGCTGAGTTCATTTAGCTATATATGTCCGTCTGACCGTCTGTCCACGTTAATTTGTAATCACGCTACAGGTCGCAATTATGGAGGTGCCTATAGCTTTTCGTATAATATTTCGGGGTTGAAATGGACCAAAAATAGAAAAAAAAAATTACACACAATTAAATCAATTGGCCCGGAATTTTGCATGAGAAGAGGGTTAAGGAAAGGGAGGAGTCTAGCACTTTGGATGAAAATGGGATTATATTTATATTTTAAAATGGACCACAATAACTAATAGCTCGGCGGAGTGCGTAAATATTGGGCAAATGTCCCTGTTCTAAGAGTAATATCTAGGCAGTGCTCTATGACATAATTTCAAAAGCGAAATCTTCCAAAATGGATTTGGACATAAGAGGGCTTCTAACTGCTGTAGTATTGTGGGGTATCACATGATCGTAAACAAAAAAAATTAACTGAAATAGGAACTGAATGCTCACCGGAACTATTTGAACCAAATATATTCCCAATTTCAAATATAAGTACATCTAATCCAATTAAATAATTAGTATTTATATTTATTGTTGCTATAAAGAGATATTGACATATTAAATATGTGATACTATTCCTGTTATGAAAAAATCCTAATAAAAAATTATGGAATGTATTTCATGACACATTACATGTAAATTAACCTCTATTTGACCTCATTTGCATTCCAGAAATTTCAAATGAAAATGAAATCTAACTCTTCAGAATTTTCCACTCAAATCCCCAACACAATGTTTAATTAAAAAAACAAAAAGCAAATGAAAATGTAAATGTAAATTAATTTAATTATTTTTCAAGAAATTAATTGCGTGTCGCACTTTATTCACAGAGACAAAAGGAAGAAAAAGAAGAGAGAGAGAAAGAGAGATAAAGAGATCACAGAAAATACTGTGTGTGGGCAAACCGAATGCAGTGAGTTGACCTTATCTAAAAGTCAAAACCAGTTGGAGCTTTTATACCACCACAATGGCTTTGACCCCGCCCCTCATGCCCTCACCATTCAACACAGCCACGTAGTGATAAAGACAAGTGCAAATACTTATCAAACAATAGAACAATTAGTTGATGGAAAATAAAATAGAAGATAATGAGTGCGAATAACACCGCGAGTGAAGGATAATTCATTCATTCAACCAGACACTCACACACACACACGCACAAATACAATACAATACAATTGTAAATCTTTGAATTCACGATTGTGGAGAAAATTTTCCACTGCGGCGTATGATTTATGTGGTTGGCATAATTAAATTACCCATTATGTATACGCCCCGGTGTCAGTTGGAATTACTTTAGCTATGATGAAGTAGCAACTTCTTAATAAAGAGAAATGTTTGAACACCAAATGGAATTGTATTTGAGAGAGAGAAGAGAGAGAAATGATTTTGCACTGGTGTGATGTCGGTCTTTTAAAAAAAAAAAAATTGTAGTATTTTGATGTTCACAAAAATGTTGTCAACATATTTCTCTCCATCCATCCATTTTTTGGGTCAAAATAATGGCTCAGGGAAAAATTCTACATAGGCTACTGCTTATAAAGTACAAACACGGAGAGAACATTTGTCGAAATATATGTACCCACAACTAATGTTCAACTTTGAAAGGCTATGAAAAGTTTGACTCCACTGAATAGATGGTCTGTAAAATAAGTAACAATTTATCTGAAATTGAATAATTTACAAAACGTTTAAGCAATTACTTGTACTGATATTGTGTTCAAATGTTAAACCATTTAATAAAAAATGTAATTAAAAACAATTGAAATTAAATAAAACATTTAAAGGCTATTGTGAGATAAACTGTTGTTGAACAAAAAATGTAATTCGATTGCAATGATTTAAAATGCATAGACTTAATTGAGTTGATGCATTTTTAATGATAAGTCGGATATAATGAACGTTATATGAAATATCTACACCATCACATTGGTATGCGAAATAGAGTGCAAACAACATTATTTGTTGGAGGGGAGGGAGGGTATGAGATAAAACAAACAGCAACAAAGTCAAATGCCAGAATTTTTATAATTTTTTTTTTTAATTTTATTGAATGAAAGCAAAATATGTCGGAAATAGCATCAGATTTTAGAATAAGTTTAGATTTGTTCGAAGTGGTCACCTTTGGCAGGAATTATGGACAATGAAACCATCACACGCTGGCCGAATGTTGCTCTGCGGTATTTTGGCCCATTCCCCGTAAAGCGCTTGTTTGAGGTGATCGACAGTTTGGCATTATTTAGTGTCAACATTGCTTTCAAAAATACTCCAGACACAATAGCCCAACGGATTTGTATCCGGAGATTTTGCTGACCATTGAGCGCTGGGAATGAAGCGAGGAACCTCATTTTTATGGCCTTCAAACGGCCAATGAAACAGTCACACGCTGTCCGTATGTTGTTCGCCGGTATTTTGGCCCATTCCCGGCGAAACGCTTGCTTGAGGTGATCGACTCTTTGGTACGTTTTAGTGCCAACCTTGCTTTCTAAAATATTCCAGACACAATAGACCAAAGGATTGGTATCCGGAGATTTTGGTGGCCACTGTGTGCTGGAAATGACCTCGATTCATTTCCAGCCTTATTTTGTACCCATTCTTGGGTGGCGCGTGCTGAGTGCGATGGTGCAACGGATTGGTATCCGGACATTTTGGTTGCCATTGTGTGCTGGGAATGAATCGGCGAACCTCAGTTTGTAACCATTTTTGGGTGGCACGTGCTGAGTGTTATGGTGCTGAGTCCTTTTGGAATGTCCAAGGTTTGCTGCCAAAATATTTTCGCGATAATATTCGACATTTATTCTAATGCCACATTCGATCAATACAAGCTAAGAGCGACCATCGGCTGTTCAGGCGGCCCACGCCATCACCATGGCCGGCGCTTGAGTTCTGGTGGCCAACCGAAGGTGCACATTTTCAGCTGACCTCTTTGGCAAATAAATACGATAAATATGTTTGTTTACTGGACAACGAATGTTTTCTCATCGGAGAACACCAAATTCAGCAGTTCTCCACTTTCGGCCAAGCGATGCAACTCTTAAGCTCTTTTGAGTCTATTTTCTTTCTGTTGCGGTGTAAGTTCTTGCACTTTTTGGAGCTTTCAAAGGCTTTACCCCGAGCTCATTTAATTTAAATATTTGCCGAATGGAATATTGTGATATGTTCAGTTCACGAGCCAGTTTTCGGCCACTGCGACGCGGGTTTCGACCAAGCCGCTTCTTTATATTTTGAACCATTTCTGCTGATGTTGCTGTTTTTTTCTGTCCACTTCCTTGTCGTCGGGCTACGCGACCAGTATCACGGTAATGAGCGATGGTGCGAGACGCAAAAGATTTATTCACATTTAAATGTCGGGGTGCTCTAACGATAGCCACTTGTGGTTTTCCAGCCAAATGTCAAGAAATCACACTATCACGCTAGAATTCCATCACGAATTACTTTTTTTCTGGAAAATTCTCACCAAAATGCTTTTGTACGTTTGTAAACTATATAATGAGCTTTCACTGGAATAATTTTAACAGCTGTCGGACGTGTGGTTTAGAAATGACAGCAGTTTGAATTTGGTTGCTGTTTTTTCATCTCTCCCTGTACTTCAGAGACAAAAGAAGAATCCAAACAATGGACTAAAGCTGGAGGAAGTGTCCCAAAGAAGGCAAAAACAATTCAATTGGCTGGTAAGGTTATGGCAACGTTTTTTTGGGACTTCAGAGGTAATTTATTGATCGACTATCTGCAATAGGGTAAAGTAATAAATTCAGAGTACTGTTGAAACCTTTTGGATCATTTAAGTGTACAAATTCGCGAAAAACGTAATGGCTAACAACACAAAAAAATTCATTAAGACAATGAACGCACCAGCTAAAATCAACGAATTAAAGTACGAATTGCTTGACCACCCACCTTATATTCCTCATTTAGCTCCCAGTGACTTTTACTGATTCCCAAATCCAAAAAAAAAAACAGTAAAGAAAGTCCTAAAGTCGGGCGGGGCCGACTTTTTGATACCCTACACCACTTTGCTAATTTAGTAGAGCTCCGCATAACAATTAAAAGTTTTTATGGGAGAATTCAATCATACACGCTATGATTATAATTATAATTTAAAGTTCAAAGGACTAAATATGCCGAATCATTTGTATCTTTTAAATTCGGACTTGTATTGCCCATTTGGTGCTTAATTAATTTAAAATCGGATAAAGATATATATGGGAGCTATATCCAAATCTGAACCGATCTCGATAAAATTTAGCAAATGTATTTCTGAGCTGTATTTGATATATTTCCTCAAATATTATTGTTACAGAGTGCATATTACGGCTGCGGAGGACAAAAATAACAAATCGGATGAACAATATATATGGGAGCTATAGCTATATCTGAACCGATTTGGCATTACTTAAATTTGGCATACTTATTTTTAGGCCTAATCTGGTTGTATGTGCAAAATGCTATACTATTCGGGCTGATATTACACGTTTGGTGCACAATAAAAGGCAAATCGGACGAAGATATATATGGGAGCTATATCTAAATTTTGACCGATTATCTCCAATTTCAATAGGGTTCGTCCTTGGGCCAAACAAATGATATGTGCAAAATTTCATCTCAATCGGATAATAAATGCGACCTGCATTTTGTTTACAAGAATACATGGACAGACGGACGGACTGACTCAGAAACTGATTGTATGGAGATCCTCAAAAGTAACTATGGGTCTATCTCGCTTCCTTCTTCATGTTTCAAACAAATGCACAAAGACATAATACCCTTACCACTTTATGGTGTAGGGTATAAAAATCCTTTCTGGCAAGCGTTTTCTCTCAAAAGAAGATGCAATTAAAGTTGCAAACCACTATTTTGAAGACCTTAAGGAAAACTATTTTAATCAAGGGATAGAATTGTTAGAGAAGCGTTGGAAGTTTCAGGAGATTATATTGAAAAATAAAAATATTTTTGAAAAACTAACTATTCTCTTTAATCTATAGGCTAAGAAGTTTCCGAACCGCCTTCGTACACATGTCTTCTTTTTTAGGTCCACTTTCATAATTTGCTTTATTTTCCCTTAATAATAAACAAACTGAAATTTGTCGCACAGTGTAATTTATACTGCGAATTTTTCAAACGGTTGTGGTGAATATTCATTTTCTATTCCATTGAGTGTTTTTAATGAAAATTATAAAATGTTCATTTAACTAATCTTGTGTATTTGTTTATTTCCCAATATAAATTATTGACTAACAAATCAATAATTCCCTCAAAAAGCTTAAAAATGCAATCCCCTTCCACCCAAATATTTGCATATGCCCCCTTGTCAGTAATTTAATAGACATCCATCTCCTCAAAATTACATAAAGACTTAATTCTCACAACACGTGACTTCTTTTGTTTATTTCAACTCCATAATCTTATTTATTTTGTATTTTATATTTTTGTCAGCTTCTAATGAAATGTGTTATATAACTTGGCATTAAACCGATACACTGGAGCCATTCATGCATTACAAAGCATTCAAATATTTGCCGAGTTATTAAATTTAATTGCTTTTGAGTATTTGTGTTCGACGTAATTCAATTGGAAGTGAATGGCAAAATGCACATGTCAATGGACAAATCAATTAACTTGACTCTGAAACAAATCTCTTGACAAAATTTTCTATTTCAAAATGAGAAACAAAGAAAAACTTAAAAATGGGCAGTTACTTGTCACTCACACACTCGTAGCATACAGGTCGTAAGGATTTAGATTGGGTTGAACCGGAACATATATTTGAGAAATACGTAATTGTACTAAAAGTACAATAAAAATACTTGCAAAACATCGTGGACTCAATAATAGTTTCCCCAAAAATGATTATGCTAGAAATTCGCAAAGGCTAATTTCGAAAATATTAAAAATTAGCGCATTCTACTACACATCACGTCACAAATTTTTAAATAAACCATTTGTTTTTTTAATTTAAAAAACCATAATTATAAAAATAAAAAAATAAAAAAACTGCAACAAAGTCAAACACCATTTTTTATAATTTTTTTTTTTATTTTATTGAAAGAAAGCAAAAAATGTCGGAAATAACATTAAAGTTAAGAAAAAGTTTAGATTTGTTCGAATTGGTCGCTTTTGGCACGAATTATCGCTTTCAAACGGCCAATGACACCGTCAAACGCTTGCTCTGCGGTATTTTGGACCATTCCCGACGAAGCACTTGCTTGAGGTGATCGACACTTTGGTAGTTTTTACTTTCCAAAATATATCCGGAGATTTTGGTGGCTATTGTGCGCTGGAAATGAAGCGGGGAACCTCATTTTGTAAACATTCTTGGGTGGCGCGTGCGGAGTGCGATGGTGCTGAGTCTAGTTGGAATGTCCAAGGTCTGCGGCCAAAATGTTTGCGTGCCCAAGGTTTTAATACACACTCCAGAAAATGTTCGCGATAATATTCGGCATTTAATTTAATATGAGTTGAGAGTGGAGAGCGACCATTGGCTGTTATGGCAGCCCACGCCATCACCATGGCCGGCGCTTGAGTTCTGGTGGTCAACCGAAGGTTCATATTTTCAGCTGACCTCTTTTGCAAGTAATCGCGATTATTTTGTTTGTTTACAAACTGCTGGACAACGAATGTTTTCTCATCGGAGAAAACCAAATTCGGCAGTTCACCACTTTCGGCCAAGCGAAGCAACTCTTTAGCTCTTTTGAGTCTATTTTCTTTCTGTTGCGGCATAAGTTCTTGCACTTTTTGGAATTTCAATGGTTGTACCCCGAGCTCATTTTTCAATATTCAGCTCACGAGCAATTTTTCGGCCACTGCGACGCAGCTTTCGATCAAGTCACTTCTTTCCTTTTCGAACCATTTCTGCTGATGTTGCTGCTTTCTTCCGTCCACTTCCTTGACGTCGAGCTACGCTTGCAGTATCACGGTAACGAGGTACAAAAGATTTATACACATTTAAATGCTGGAGTGCTCTAACGATAGACACTTTTGGTTTTCCAGCCAAACATTAAGAAATCACACTATCACGCTTGAATTCCATCACGAATAACTATTTTTCTGAAAAATTCTCACCAACATGCTTTTGTACGCTTGTAAACAATATAATGAGGTGTCACTGGAATAATTTTTACAGGTGTCGGACGAGTGGCTTAGAAATGACAGCAGTCTGAAGTTGGTTGAAGTTTTTTTTCATCTCACCCTATTTCATAATCCAATAAAATTCTAAGTCGATTTAACGATTCCGCCTGTCTATCTGTCTGTTGAAATCACCATACAGCCCGCATAATTCGGTCCATGTTTTGGTGTAGCTGCCATATAACGGTAACTCCCGATATTCGGTATTTTAATGATTTTCGCCAATTTTTTTTTGCGAATTTATCTAAAAATTTGAATTTGTTGGTCATGATGTGTTCTTGCTCCGGTGGTGAAAAATTTTATGTATAGGTCCACGTCTTGGCATAGACCCCTTATAACGGTATCTCCCGATATTAGGTATTTTTGTCACATTTTTTCACGAATTTGTCAAAAAATTCGTATTTGTATAATGAGTTCTAGCTCGTGTGGCGAAAAATGGTACAGGGTTGCCCATATTCGAGGGACCCATTTTTTCTTTGCGTCAATTGAATTTTGTACCGTTGTAAGGTGGACCGGGCCATACCCAACTGCTGAGAACGGCGTTTTTGGGATGTTCTTGGGGACCTCTCCACACTGGCTCGTACGGCAGCGATATTCTCGGCCGATCGCCTTGGTCGACTTTTATATGGCCTCTTCGGATTAGAAAGAGCCTTACCAGTCGAAAATGTTTCGTATAAACGCTTAATTGTGTTCTTAGAAGGCGCACTTCTCACATTTTTTAATGTTTTAAAAGCACGTTGAGTTTTCACAATTGACTTCTTCTGTTGAATGTAAGTTTCAACTATTTCAGAGCGCTCGCGTGGCTTGTATTGGTTCATGGTAAAAATCTGCTTGGTCTGACGCTTCAAACGCGGTATGTCATTAAGCGATGTGACATCTCTGTCAAAAGTTATGGCGTTGCCAGATGGGTCCGTCGAATATGGGCAACCCTGTATATATATGTCCATGTTTTTGTGTAGACCCCATAAAATGGCACCTCCCGATATTCGACATTTTCATGATTTTTAGCCAATTTGTCTAAAAATTAGTATTTGTGGGTCATAATAGGTTCTAGTTCTGGTAGCATAATATTTGGTATAGACCTCATATAACTTTGCCTATCGATGTTTGGTATTTTGATAATTTTTGTCACATTTTTTCCACGGATTTTTCAAAAAATTGTTTTTGTAGGTCATAATAGGTGGGGAAGTATTGTATGTATAGGTCCACGTTGTTGTATAGCCCCATATAACGTTACCTCCCGATATTCGGTATTTTGATGATATTTTGTCACATTTTCTCACGGATTTGTCTAAAAGTTGGAATTTGTAGGTCATAATGGGTTCTAGTTTGTGTGGCGAAACATTGTATGTATAGGTCCAGGTTTTGGTATAGGCCCCATACAACAGTACCTCCGTATATTGATTTTTTTCATCAAAATGATTTTTTCCACATTTTTCGCGAATTTGTCTAAAAATTGGAATTTGTTGGTCATAATGGGTTCTTGCTTCGGTGGCGAAATATAATATAGATAGGTCCACGTTTTTGTATAGACCCAATATAACTTTACCTGCAGATATTCTGTATTTTGATAATTTTTTCCACATTTTTTCTCGGATTTGTCTAAAAATTGGTATTTGTAGGTCATAACGGGTTTTAGCTCGTGTGGCGAAACATTGTATGTGTAGGTCCGCGTTTTGGTATAGCCCCCATACAACAGTACCTCCCGATATTCGGTATTTTAATGATTTTTGCCACATTTTCCTACGAATTAGTCTAAAAATTGAAATTTGTTGGTCAAAATTGGTTCCAGCCCGGTGGCAGAATATTAAATATTTACTTCCACGTTTCCTATACCCACTGGTTTTCGGTATTTTGATAATCCTAGTCACATTTACCCACATAATGGTTTCAAATTTGGAATTTTAGAAAATTTGATAGATGAAAATCCTTAAAGTATATTATTGTCTATAGAGGTTCCCGTTCTGGTATGGCCCCATATAACGGCCTCACTCACTTTAGGGTTTTTTTTTTATAAAAACGGTCTTACTGGTATATGAAGTTTAAAGTGAAACACGCTTGAATTCAGATACTTTTATATAAAAATGTTTCCTTTACCCTTAGGTGGATAGCATTGCAAGTTCGGCCCGGCCGAACTTAATGTTTTTTTTTTTTTTAAATTGTTAAATAAAATTTTTGTTTTTAAATGAAAAAAAATTTAAAAAAAAACCGTAATTTGAAAAATTGCATTACCTGTTACAACATTCCAGCGTCTTTTCGTTTTATACTAATAAGTTCTTGTGTACCGCAAATATACTTAAACATTTACCACTTTACCAGCAATTAAAAATTTTACCAATTCTATGAAATTTTAAAAACAAACAGAAAAAAAATCAATACAAACTTATTACATATTTAAGCAATTCATTTAATTTACATGAATGAATGCTGATGAACAATCATCGGCATTTCGAAGCCATTTCGTGGAAGAAGAACTTTGCCAATTTTGCACCCACATCAGGGCATCTATCCATCCAGCCATCCGTCCATCCATTATCACTTGTATTGGAAAAATTCTCAAGAAATGACAAACAAAAAGAGAAGTGGAGGCGACATACAGTGACTATTATTTTTCAACATTCTGAAAATGCTTTTTCTCCGAATCATTTTCTGGAAAATAACAAAAAGACTAACATGAATTTTCTTTTAAATTTCTTCTTTTATTGAAAAGAAATTTATGCACAAACTCGTTGTCCGTTGTAGGGGGAATTTAAAATAAGTCAGATATGGTAATGTATCGCACGAATACAGTAACTTTGTGTGAGAGATACTAGCAAATTAAAATAATAAATGTTCTTGCGGGCAAGGAAATTGTTTCGAAAGTTTTTAAAAACATTTTCTTGTTTGAGTTTTGAATTTTCCTACTTTTTCTCATTTATGGGAAAGAGAAACATAAAAATCGTTATTAAATAAAAAAGGAAATATCAGATTGAAGGCAAGCCGAGAGAGAAGCATTGAAGACATGCTAAAGGGTATATTTGCAGAAAAGATTTAAGGCACTTCAAGGAAATGTTATGGATATTATGGGAAAACCACCACTCATGCATTTTGAAAGACACTTCTTTGGATTCCAAGGATATTTTCAAGAAACCAATATGCATAGATTTTTATGGATATTTTGATATTTTGATTTTTATGGATAGTAACTACCCGGCAACTTCATCAGCGAAAAGTGTACTTAAAATTTTAGATTAGTTCCAACAGTTCGTATTTCATACATCGTTCAAAATTTTCAGATTTTCAAGGTTTTATATATTATTCAAGTCTTTCCTTTTTCGGAAGGAATAATTGCAAAATAATTTCCTTCTTCACCAAAAAGTCTTCAAATGGACACAATGGCCCCACATCCATTTTTATATCCTCCACCATAGTATGGAGGGTATATTGAGTTTGTCATTCCGTTTGTAAAACCCCAAAATATACATTTAAGACCCCACAAAATATAAACATATTCTTGATCAGCATAAAAATGCTATGCCGATTTAGCGATGTCCGTCCGCCTGTGGAAATCTCTCTAGTTTCCGAACGAAATGAAGTTGGTTGATAAAAATTCTATTTAAATGTATATTATGTCCGCAAGACTTTTGGTATTGAAAATGGGCAATGTATGTCCACGTTTTGTTATAGCCCCCATATAACGGTACCTACCGATATTCGGTACTTTGAAGATTTTAGCGGCATTATTGACCGGAATTGTTTCAAATATGGTATTTGGAGTTAGTAATGCATACTACAGCCTATGACAGAAGATTGTCTCTGCAGGTTTTTATGATTTTGATGATTCAGGTCCACGACGTCGTATAGATCCTAATATAACGGATACATTCGGTATGTTTATGATTTTAACAGAATTTTTAACGGATTTTTTTTTTTGAAAATTGCCAAATTCATTCCATATGGTGGAGGGTATTCAAAATCCGGCCCGGTCGAACTTACAGCTTTTTTAACTTGTTTCTGTCGAAAAATATTTCAACGTCTCTTTATATGTAACCCCTGAAAGCCACTAGTGACCTCAATATCAAATTTCATGATTTCATCTCTATCCCTACACCCAATACCAAAATGTAGAAGCTATTAGTACTTTTCGAACAATTTTAGTACGCATTTGAAAAACAATTTTAATATCTTAACCGCAGATACCAACAGTGACCTAAATATTAAATGTTAGCTCTGCAATTTCTCCCATCACCAAATTTAGTACCACTCAGCTCCCGCTCTCAACCACAGACACCAACATTGATATTCACATCAAATTCCTCCAGATGTGCCAAAATGCTGCCCTGAGAATTGCGACAGGGTGCCTTCATATGACACCAATGGACCATCTACATGAGTCATCCCAACCATCATATGGTGGATACAACTCCCCCACACAGGCGTGTCAGGAAGGACCTTAACGATCTAGAGAGCGAGGTCCAACGTTATAGGAGAGAACCTCCTGATCAAGAAGCCTATCAGGCAGATCTGAGTGTCATTCATACTGACGCAGTCACGGATGCTATTAGCAATTACAAAATGAATGCCGTCCTCGGAGTCGACTTTCCATTCATTGCAGCTGAAGGCCCGCACAAAACGCTGCATCTCTTTAATTGCACGGCCAAACCTACCCAGAATATCTCACTCGAGAATATCTCTGGATACAGCCCATTAAAGTAGCCGAATTTTTAAAACTGGAACCTGAACCAGATTAGCAGAATGCAAACACATACATGCTACTACTGCTACAACAACATCTAATTCCAGGGGTTCTGCTCTATTCCTTCACCTTATAGGAAATTTAGTACTTCTTAACACATTTCGTAAAATAATAGTACACATTTCCAAAACCACTTCCTTATCTCAATCCCAACTTCCAATATAGACCTCAATATCAAATTTGAGGATTCCAGCTCTATCCCTTCACCTAATACCAAACATAGTACCATTTAGTACAAATAAAGGGCTCATTTCCAATCCATAGCTAAATTTCTCAATTCTTGATACCAACAAAGACCTCAACATCAAATTTCGGGATTCCAGCCAATACCGAATTCAGCACTATTTAGTACTTTTTGTACGATTATAGTACACATTTTCAAATCTACTTCCATATCGTGATCCAATATACTAACAGATACCTCAATATTAGCTCTATTCCTTCACCCAATACCAAATTTAGTACTATCTAGTATTTTCGTACAAATATAGGACGCTTTTCCAAACTACCTGCCAAATCTCAGTTCCTGATACCAAAAATGACGTCAATATTTAATTTTAACATTGCAGCCCATTCCAAAGTTCGTACTATGTAATACTTTTCGAACAATTAAAGTACACATTTCCAAAACCTCATCCATTTCTCAATTCCAGAGAATCTCAATATCAAATTTAAAGAATCCAGCCCTATCCCTTCACACAATAGCAATTTTAGTACCATTTAGTAATTTCCGTACTACTATAGTACACACTTCCATATCTCAATTTCTGATACCAACAGATACCTCAGTATTATATTAACAGAATCCAGCCCTATCTCTTCACCAAATACCAATTTTAGTACTATTTATACTTTTCGTACTACTCTAGTACACACATCGAAAATCCCTTCCATATAGACCAACATACCAACAGAGACCTCAATATTAAATCTTGAGATTTCAGCTCTTCGCTTTTCCCGCCAAATCTCAGTTCCTGATACCAACAAAGACCTCAATACTAAATTTGAACATTCCAGCCCATCCATTCACCCAGTACCAAATGTAGTACCATTTAGTACTTTTCGTTCAATTATGGTACACATTTTTGACACCACCTCCATATGGCCAGGCTACATATGAAAAGCGACCGTGACATCAAATATCAGATCTCAAGCAACATCTGTTCACCCAATACCAATTTGTACCAAAATATAGTACTATGTAGTACTTTTCCTGCACTTGTAGCACACAATTCCACAGCCACCTCTTTAACACAAATCAACCACCTACAGGGACCACAATATAAAATTTCAAAATTTCAGCTTCATCCGTTCACCCAATACCAAATTGTACCAAACATAGTACTATTTAGTACAGTTCACACACTTAAGACATATTTGCAAAACCACCTTCATATATCAAACATGCTTCCCAACTGTTGACGGGACTAAACAACTTAGCTATAGTCGGTCACCACGGAGTCAGTTTCCCTGATCGACTGGTTACCTACACTTCTGGTTCGGGTAAATGCTCCTACTTGGGCAAGGGTTCCTTTGCAGTTTCTTTTCTTTTTCTGAAGACGACCCGCTACCACTGTGTCGATCCACGCTTCGAAATCAAGCGCACAAATTTTCTGACTTCACTTTTTTTTGTTTTGTTTCCACAATTATTGGGGACACAATTTAATTTTAACGACCTTCTTGGTCAAATGTTGCAAAACAATTAAAAAATCTAATAGAAGACTATTCTTCTTCTTTTCCTCATTCACTTGTTCCTCCTCCCAGCAGTCCGCTGGCCATTACAATTTAATACCCATCCAAATGTATGCTGTTTTGTCAATAGGAAAAAATGAAATAACAGTTGTTTATAGCATACAACTAGAATCCGATTTGGATGAGTCGCATTGCTATTACATTGTGGAACAAAATCCATATTAGAATTAAAGAACAAAACAAAATATAATAAAATGTGTCCATCGCACTTGCATCTGAATCGGATGCCTTTGTATTGTTTTGCAAAGTTTTTTTGTGTGTTGTTGCAGCCGGTGTTGTACCGTTATTCATTTTTTATGCTTCTTTCTTTTTTAAAGCAAAATTTTATTCTGTGAAGTGTTTTTGAAAGTGCAAGTTGTGAATATTGAAAAAAGTTAATAAAATAAAATAAATAATTAACATAAGAATATAGTAAGTGTTGTGTGTTAAATAAGTTAAACAAAATGTCAGGATCCATTAGGAGAAATTTAAGACGATTAAAGAATGTGGAAGCAGACAATTTAGAAAGAAATGTACAGTTGAGGACGGACTATTTGGAAAACAATGATATTGTACTAAATGAGCAGATTCCATGCATTCCAAAATTGTAGAAGATTTTGGAAAATATGTAAGAATATTGAAAACTCTCCGTTATAATCCATTAATAATTTAATTTCTTTCAGATTAGAAATTGTTTCAAATTCCCTAAAGCCAGACACTTCCGAACATTGTCCTACAATAAAAAAACTGGAAAAAATTAATTTTTTGTTTCTTCACACGTCTTTTGAAAAGTTTTATAAAATTCCTTTTTATGCATTATTTCTAATTATAATAAGAATATTTTATTGTTGAAAACTCTGTTCTATAATACGAATATTTTAATAAAAAAAACAGCTGAAATTTAATTTCCACAATCTAAAATGTTGATGGAATCGGACCCATCCAACCTTCGCTTACAATGTTGATAGATTTCGGACCCATCCAACATTCGCTTACGTTGTCGGTCGATTTCGGACCCATCCAACATTCGCTTACATTGTCGGTAGATTTCGGACTCGTCTGACGGCCTAGGCCATCGCTGTGTAAATGTAAGTAGAAATTGTATACAGGCTTTGGATGGGTCGCACCTACATTGTCATTGGTCTCAGATGGAAGATGTATGTGCTAAAAAATCCGCTGGGCTTTCTTACTCAGAGAGCAAGAGAGCAGGAAAACATTGATCAAAAAAAAGAACCAATTATATGGCATTGCCAGCACAAAACCAGTAAAGAAAGTCTTATAATCGGGCGGTGTCGACTTTATGGAACCCTACACCACTTTGCTAATTTAGTAGAGCTCCACATAACAATTAAAAGTTTTTATAGGAGAATTCAATCATACTCGCTATGATTACAATTATAATTTAAAGATCAAAGGACTAAATATGCCGAAGCATTTGTATCTTTTAAATTCGGAATTGTATTGCCCATTTGGTGCACAATTAATTTGAAATCGGATAAAGATATATATGGGAGCTATATCCAAATCTGAACCGATCTCGATAAAATTTGGCAAAGATATTTCTGAGCTGTGTTTGATATATTTCCCTGAATATCGTTGTTACGGAGTGCATATTACGGCTGTGGGTAACAAATACAACAAATCCGATGAATAATATATATTTGGAGCTATAGCTATATCTGAACCGATCTTCACCAAATTTGACATACTAGCTTCTAGACTCAATTCGGTCGTAAGTGCCAAATTCCATCCCATTTGGACAAATATTAGACGTTTGGTGCACAATAAAAGGTAAATCGGACGAAGTTATATATGGGAGCTATATCCAAATCTGAACCAATCTCGATAAAATTTAGCAAATGTATTTCTGAGCTGCATTTGATATATTTCCCTAAATATTGTGGTTGCAGAGTGCATATTATGGCGGCGGTGGATAAAAATAACAAATCGGATGAACAATATATATGGGAGCTATAGCTATATCTGAACCGATTTCGATCAAATTTGGCATACATATTTTCAGACCTAATTTGGGCGTATATGCAAAATTCCATACAATTCGGGCTGATATTACACGTTTGGTGCACAATAAAAGACAAATCGGACGAAGATATATATGGGAGCTATATCTAAATTTTTACCGATTATTTCCAATTTCAGTAGGGTTCATCCTTGGGCCAAACAAATGATTTGTGCCAAATTTCATCTGGATAGGGCAATAAATGCGATCTGTATTTTGTTTACAAAAATACATGGACAGACGGACGGACGGACGGACGGACATGCATAAATCAACTCAGAATGTGATTCTATGCAGATCATCAAAAGGAACATGGGAATTGCCCTCGAGGGCAAATATTAATACTGTACTTGTAGTGCAATATTGATTCTCTTACAAAATTTCAATTTTTTTAGCCGCATACGTTCTCATAATACCAAATAGTACCGTTCTAGAAGTTTAGTACCATTTCAGAACTTTTTGTATACTTAAAGTTCGAGTTTCCAAAGCCCCTTTTGTGCATCTATCCTGAACTCCATCAGTGACTCTCATTCCAAATGACAAGCTCATTCCGTTTGTCCGATATAAAGTATTATATTTTTAGTACATTTTAGTGGCATCCGTACCATTTTAGTACGAATTTTCAAAATCCAGTCCAGACGACGATTGAAGCTAGAATTTTGAAACTTTGCAAATTTTAAAGATTTTTGACTCAGAAGTTTTGTCTGGGCTTTGATTCTGGGTCAGTCATTCAGATGTTTCACTACTCGTTTAAATATATGTATATATGTATGTATATACATATGTATATATTGGAAAATACAAAGATTGAAAATATTACAAAATTTTTGTTCTATATTTGAAGCCATAAAAAATTCTTAAAATAATATTAAATATTTTCGTTGTTTTCTCTGTTCTCATCCTTGCAGAGCTCAAGCCTTAAATGTTGCACTCAACAATCAACAAGGACGTTCTGGCCGTGGCAAAGTACCACCACCATTGTTGCGTTCGCGAACATTGCCTGCAATCATAGTTCCGGGTATACCGGTGGTATCCTTGCACACCGATAAATCGCAATTTCAATGGGGTATGTATTCGAAAAAAAAAAAAAAAAAACTGAAAAACAAAAACCATGGAATCCTCCAAAGAGTCCAGAGGGCACCCATCCACCTAACTTTGCATACCAACATACACACACACATACCTAAGAAGACAATCTGCTTAAAATGGAAAATCTTTTGTGTACATTAAGGGGGGAGAGGGGCGTCGATGAGGGTGAGAGGGCATGTGTGTGTGTGTCTCTACTTATAGCCAAGGCAACCGCAACAAGAGCATCACTATCGCTTACCTCGCCATTGTCTTCATTATTGTCATAGCTGTTGACATGCACGGCGCTACAACAAAAAAGACATTTACAAATTTCTTTATTCAGCCATTGTTTCTATCGTTTGGCGACATAAAAGAAGACAACATTTTAGCGCCAGACTCAAAAAAAAAACGATTTTTTGCATTATCATCACCAAAAGAACAAATTTGTTGCTCCCGTTGTTGTTGTTGTTGTCGTTGCTGCTGTACATGACAGTCTATTACTAAGCAGCAAATCCCTGCTAAAGAGCTTTAATGTCATTCTTGCCATGGTTGGATATTCGTGGAAGACCCATCATGAAATTATACAATAAATTAACTTATGTTTTTTGTTGGTGTTGTTGTTTGAGTTTTTATTATTATTTTCGCTTTTATTTAAATATGCTACATCACCAGCCATAAATGTTGTCTAGAACATGGAATTTTTTGTTTTTTTTTTTCATTCAAACAAAATGTCCTACAATTGCCTTGAGTCGGAAAAAAATTCATTGATGCCATTGGCATAGTAAAGTGACCCCCTCCCCTGACCAAGCCCCTCACCCCTCCCCTCAATTTAATGATTCACTTTTACATTTTCATCGTTTTCATTGACAATCCAAACAAGATTAACAGGACGAACCGGACGGGGGAGGAGGACAGAAGCAATGCAATTATTTTTTAAGTTGATTCTATTAAAAACAATTTCGCTGCAATCTGTTAAATTTCATTAACAGGCAATTTGACGGCCACACCACACATACATATGTATACATAGTGTGTGTGTGGCTGAATGGCTAGTGGTGAATGTAAAATGAAGGTGGGCTAGGGATAAATCGGAAAGGATATGCTCCAAAATTGGAGTTTTAAGTTTTTGTATTAAAATAGAAAAAATTCGTCGGATGTGTTCAGTTGAGTAGAATTGTAGTTTATTGCCCTTGCATGACATTTATAGTGAGGAGGTCATACCAGAGGGGTGGACATGCATCGCATATTCGATGCGAATTGAGCTAAGTATATTTACCAAAAAATATATTTGCTAAAACATGAATAAGAACCTATTACGAGACCTCAAACTATTTACATATCTTAAACCAAATTTAGTACCGTTTATTACGTGTCGTACAATAATAGGACGCATTTCTAAACCACTTACATCTATATCAAATTTCAGGATCTTCGCTTTATTCTTTCAATCAATACCTAATTTAGTGTCACTTAGTACTTTTCTAACAATTATACTACACATTTCTTACCCACCGCCATATCTCAAACACAAATACCAACAGCAACAAATTTTAGGATTTCAGCTCTATTCCTTCACCTCATACCAAATTTAGTATTTTTCGAACAATTATAGTACACATCCCCGAAACCACCTAGATGTCACGATTCCAGTAAATCAACACAGACCTCAATATCAAATTTGAGGATTTCAGCTCTATCCCTTGACCCAATATCAAATTTAATACTATTTAGTACTTTTCGTACAAGTATAGGACGCCAAACCAAACCACCACCAAATCTCAAATACAAATACCATCAGTAAAATAAAAATAAAACAAGTTAAAAAGTATCAGTCGGTATTGCCGACAGATATATACCCTCAGCCTATGTTCGATTAAATAATCGAAATCTATTTGACTATTGTTTCAATTATTCAAACGTTTGACCCTCTATGGAGCCGGTTCCGAAGGAATGGATCATTTCGTATCAGACCCACAAAAAAAAGATATAAATATTCCAATGTTCCTGGTATGGATTATATCGACTCACTCCTTCACTTTATATGAGATATGTAATAATTTTTAGAAAATGTTAAAATGTGCGTGATGTGCCATATAGAGTCTACCGAAATATTCCATTTTTATACTTCATCTGCTACAAATAAAAAATATTGAGCGAAATATTGGGCTAAATTACAAGAAGGGATATTTATGTCCAATTTTATGCGAATTCATAAATTCCGATAAATGTCATATTCATATCAGGCTTCTTATTGAGAGAAATATTTGAGCATAGCAAGTAGTAAAGAATTGCTAAATTGTTTCGAAAGTTATGACAGATAAAATTATTGAAAATTGTGACCCTTTGTAGGTGAGGTACCAGAAGGGGTTCGCAGATATATATCAACTTCATAACAGATCTTGTGTTAGCAAAAAAATTTTTATGTGTGAAATTTTACGAGATGGATGCTTATTTGAGCGGTTTGTTTTTCAAAATATTGAACCCTAAGTATGGGGGAGGTGCCAGAAGCATTGGTTCGATCTATACCACCTTTATAACAGATCTTGTGTTGATAGAAATATTGAGATGTGCCAAGTCTAAATGGAATCGTATCTTAATGTGGCGTTTTATGAGCTTCATGGGTATTCAGAATTTCGACACTTTGTGGGGGAGGTGCCAGAAGGAGTGGACGGATACATTCCATATTAACAGCAGATCTTGGGTTTATAAAAATATTGGAATGTGTGGAATTTGAAGACGTTCGGATCCTTACATCACATATTATAAGAGTTATAATTATTCAAAATGTTGACTCTTTGTGGGGGAGGTACTTGATGGAGTGGACCGGTACTGTTTATTTTAGCACCTGACCTAGCACTGACGGAAATATTAGGATTTGCAAAGTTAGAGCAAAATCGGCTAACCGTTTCTCTTTCTGTGCAAAAAATATATTTTTCGAAAAATTCGACCTTTTGTGGGGGAGGTACCAAAAGGAGTGGACCGATGTATTCCCTCTTAACACAGGACCTTGGGCTAATACAATTATTGGGATGTGTGAAATTTGAAATTAATCGGACTTTTATATCACATTTTATACGAGTTGTAATTATTCAAAATGTTGACCCTTTGTGGGGGAGGTACTTGATGGAGTGGACCGATATTGTTCATTTTCTCATCTGACCTAGCACTGATGAAAATATTAGGATTCGCAAAGTTCGAGCAAAATCGGATTATCCTTTCTCTTTCTGTGCAATAAATTATTTTCTTTGAAAATTTTGACATTTTGTGTGGGAGGTGCCAGAAGGAGTGGACCGATATTGCCCATCTCCGAACTCGATCTAAGTTTGACAAAAATATTACTATGTACCAAGTTTGGATCAAATCGGATACTCCCTTCGAGAGCTATCGTGCGCACCAACCAGCCAGACAGACAGTCGGACGGACGGACATCGGTAGATCGACTCCAAATGTTCTGAAACGGATTTGGTCCAAAGAGACCTAGGGTCTAAAACCATTATTTCAACTAGGCACGTTTTGACCGTATCAAATGATATATACCCTCTGTAGCCATATGGCTGAGGGTATAATTATAAAATTGCATCTTTATCCCGTCACCCAAAATCAAACATAGTACCTTTTAGTGCTTTTCATGAAATTATCACCTCCATATATCCAGGCTACACACGAACAGCAACTCTAATACCAAATTTGTGGTTTCCAAAACCACATCATTATAACAAACCTACCACCAATAGGGACCCAATTCAAGCTTCATCCGTTCTCAATAAACCAAACTATTCCAAGTTTAGTACCATTTAGTCCAGTTCACACAATTAGTACACATTTCCAAAACCACCACATAATACCAAATGGTACCATTTTAGAATTTAAGTACCATTTTGGAACTTTCCGTAATCTTAAAGTTCGAATTTCCAAAAAAATTCTTTTGTACACCTATCCTGCACTCCATTAGAGACTCTCAAACTTCGGAATTCTAGCTCATTCCGCTTGTCCAAGTATTGATTGTGTAGAACATTTGAATACTTGTCATACCCTTTTAGTACGAATATCCAAAAACCCAGCCCTTGCATTCACATATCAAATTCCTTCGCACCAAGACTGACCCCCGTGGAAAATTTCAAGATTCTAGCTTCAGCCGTCTCGTTTGGGCGCTGATTCCTTGTCCGTAGGTCGATTACTTCAATACCACATACAGAGTTGTATCGAGAAAGACTCATAGTTACTTTTGAGGATCTTCATAGAATCACTTTCTGAGTCGATTTATGCCTGTCAGTCCGTCTATCCGTCCGTTCGTCTGTCCATGTGCTTTTGTGAATAAAATTCAGCTCGCATTTATTATCCGATTGAGATGAAATTTTCCAAACAAAATTTGGTTGGCCCAAGGACGAAACCTATTAAAGCTGGTGAGAATCGGCTCAAATTTTTATATAGCTCAACCGATTTCGAATGACCTGAAAATGACCTCATTCTCACGAATTCAGTCTAGAAGAAAATACATACAATATAAATTTGGAGAAAATCGGTTCAGATATAGCTATAGCTTTCATATGTATTTGGGGTTTTAAGTCCCTCACGTGGATAATATTCAAACCACAACAATAATCGCTGGTACCAGATATCAGTTACAGCTCAGAAGAGAAGATCGGTTCAGATTTGGATATAGATAGCTCCCATATTTACCTTTATCCGATTTCAGCCAAAGGGCTAATATCAGCCCAAATGAAATGAATTGTGGCACTCCTGACCGAATTCAGCCTAGAAGCACGTACTTCAACTTTGGTGAAAATCGGTTCAGATAAAGTTATAGGTCCCATATATATGTTTCATCGATTTGGTGCTAAAGTCTCTCACATGTGTAATATGTACTCCACAACAATGCTATTTGATACCGGGCATCAGACATTGCTCGAAAATACCTCTGCCAACTTTTATCGAGATCGGTTCAGATTTGCATATAGCTCCCATATATATCTTTACCCGATTTTATGATTGTTGCTCACCATAGATGTAATGTCATTTTCAACCGATTTTTTTCATTTGGAGAAACTCGGTCCGGTATGCCTGATGCTCAAATAAATATTTTATACCCTCCACCATACTATGGAGGGTATATTAACTTTGTCATTCCGTTTGTAACTCCTCGAAATACTCATGTCAGACCCAACAAAGTATATATTCTTGATCAGCGTAAAATTCTAAGTCGATTTAGCCATGTCCGTCTTTCTGTCTATCCGTCTGTCTGTTGTAATCACGCTATCTTTCGAACGAATTTATATAGAAGGCTAAAATTTTGCATACGTGTTTATTTTTCCAGTAGGCAAGTTAAGTTCGTAAATGGGCCATGTAGGTTCACGTTTTCATATAGCCCCCATATAACGGTACCTCCCAATATTCGGTATTTTGATGATTTTAGCGGCATTATTCACCGAAATTGTTTCAACTTTGGTATTTGAAGTTCGAAATGGATACTACAGCCTATGACGGAAAATTATCTGGGCAGGACCACGTCTTCGTATAGCCCCCATATAACGGTACCTCCCAAAATTCGGTATTTTGATGATTTTAGCGCCATTATTTACCGGAACTGTTTCAAATTACGTATTTAGAGTTCGTAATGGGAACTACAGTCTGTGACAGAAAAATGTCTATGCAGGTCCAGGTCTTCGTATAGCCCCCATATAACGGTACCTCCCAAAATTCGGTATTTTGATAATTTTAGCGCCATTATTTACCGGAACTGTTTCAAATTACGTATTTAGAGTTCGTAATGGGAACTACAGCCTGTGACAGAAAAATTTCTATGCAGGTCGTCGTATAGGCCCCATATATCAATACCTCCCTATATTCGGTATTTTGACGAGTTTAGGTACAATACCCACCGAAATTATTTGAGATATCGTATTTGACGTTAGTAATGGATGCTATAGCCTGTCACAGAAAATCGTCTATGCTGGTCCAGGTCTTCGCACAGCTCCGATATAATGGTACCTCCCTATATACGATATTTTGATGATTTTAGCTACATTATTCACCGTTTATTTCAAGTTTCGAATTTGAATATTGTAAAGGCTAATATCAAACAATGCTTATGTAGGTCCACGTCGTATAGACCCCAATATAACGGCAATATTCGGTATTTTTTAAATTTATCAGAATTTTTTAAGGATTTTATTTTTTTTAAATTTCCAAATTCGTTCCAAATGGTGGAGGGTATTCAAAGTTTGGCCCGGCCGAACTTACTGCTTTTTAACTTGTTTAATATAATACTTATGGATTCTTAATTGATACTAGAGGTATAAAAACCTCCATCAAATTTGTTGGGAATCGATACAGAGTTGGATATAATTCCTAAATTGTGACTACTCTAAAGCCATGATAAGCATTCAAATAAGGTTCATAGTCGTTATGATCTACTTCAAATAAATTCCCAACATAATTATTTTTTTTTACATAAGCTCTACTAAAAACGAATAAATACTATATGCGTATAATATATTCGGCCGGGGTCGACTTTTGACCTTTCCTTACTGGTTTTTCTTTAGCCCTTTGCCTACCATTTCTCTAACTTCTCTTTACTCCCTTCAACTGGAAAATTTAAATGGTCTTACATGGACACAAACTTAACGACAGAACCACATTCACCGATTTTGAAAAATTATTACTCAGCTACAAGATTAACTCGAAATGTTGACTTAAAATTAATTTGGTAACTAAGGACAGCTTATTTTCTATTCCAGAATCTGTAGGAACTACTACTTTTGCATTTTTTCCCGAAATCAAAAAAGGAAAATTCGTTAAAAAAAACTTAGTAAAAACATTTACATTCTTGCAGTCCTGTAACAGACCTAAAATTTCCTTAATTAAGTAAAAGCGAAATTATTTCATATTGATGACTTTAAAATCTCAAATAAAATTATTTTTGTGTGTTTAATGAAAAGTGGCTCTCCATACATTTTATTATCATCTGATTTTCACCTGTCAATCATAATTTTACAAAAAAAAAAAAAAAAAAAAAAAACAAAAGACAATTAATTAAAATTGCGGTAAAAAATGCCTGGGCATTGTCTGACTGACTGGCCATTGTTCGTTCCCAAAAATAGCCTTTTCATATTCCATTTGAATGGAAATCGCCTTAATTGACTACTTTTGATAACGAAATTTACTGTCAGACATTCAATGAACTTCAGACAGTCATTGTTGCTGGGGTGTGAAAAATTGTGTGTTTTTTCTTTTTAATTTCATTTATTATTGGAAATTTTCCATTATTACAATTTTCCATCAATAGTTCGCATTATCATCCTCAACAACAACAGCATCATCATCCATTTTCATCATCATCATCATTGGCATCAATATGGACATTTATTTTCGTTAGGGTATGTGCGGCTGTCTGTGTGCCGGTCCTTTGTCTTAATTTGAAATAATGTCCTTTAATAAAGTCACACGAGGAAGCATTTGTGACATGCCGGGTGCAGGGATGGATGGGGGAAGGAGGGATGAACCTTGTTGATTCGATATTTTTTTTAGTAATTTTCCAGTATATGGTGATAATTTAATGTGTCTGTCTCTCTCTCTCTCTTTCTCTTTCGTTCTCTTTTTATGCCACACTTGACAACCAAATCTCCAGAGGAACGATTAAGCTCAGCCAGAGCCTCAACATGCAGCGGAAATCGTTGGTCATTATTGACACGTAATACAACAACTACAACGGCCACCTCCACACCCACATCGGCAGCCTGTAGTAGTGCCCCGTGGAACAACAATAACAACAGCAGTATCAGTAACAACAACAACAACATAAGCAGCAATTTTAATAACAACAACAACACGCTCAGCATAAAATCACTTAACCTGCCCAAGGATGATGGAACGCTTGTCTATCGGCGTAAATCTTCGGGTAGCACACCTCATGGTAGTTCCGGTGCTGTTTTGGTTGAAGCAGCCATTGCTGGTGGCAGTGGTGGTACAACCGGAAATTATAGTAACTCGGCAGCTGGAGGTGGTGGTGGTGGTGCCGGCGCCCAAACCCCCGATGCTTCGATGCCATATCGAGCCTCAACCTCATCATCGACGGCTGATGATTTTGAGTGTTATGCTGCCGATGGTTCCGTCCTGCTGAGGTAAGACGAAAAAGAAGCATGTCGAGCTATTCACACGAATTGCTTAGGAATTTTGTGGTCAATGTCAGTCAACATTTACTCGGAGTGCATGTTTGTTTTTGTGTGTGTCTTTTTGTATAGAGATTTGAGATTAGAGAAGGATAAGTTCTTCAATGTGCAAATTAAATGTTAATTGAAATACGTTGTTGTGGTAAGTGGTTTTATTTAAAAAAAATTATTTGCATCTGATAATTGCTTAAAAGTAACGATGTAATAAAATTATTGGTTAAAATGGTTTTGGTATTAAAGATTGAAGCAATGTAAGGCAAATATTTGTTACAGAAAGTGTGTGCAAAATTCGCAACAGTAACAGTGGTCCCACATGTATGAGAAGATGTGACAAAAATAGCTCTACACAACTAATCGATCAGATTTTTTATAATAGCCTTATAATGAGTAAAAAATAATGTAATCAAATACTTTTAAAGAATGATCGAAGTTTCGACGTCGGCCTCATACAACGGTATACACGGATTTAAAGAAATTTTAACATTTTAGGTACACTATTGAAATGGACTGAAGTTTGACATCTGGCGTTCTTAATGGATACCTAATGAAAATATTATTAATATGGGTCCACAATTTGATATGGCTCCCATAGAACCCTTGGCCCGATTTGAGAGACTTTTTAGGTATTGGCAAACTTTTTCAACAGATTTTGATGTAACTTTGCATTTTGAATTCTGAATACAATATATAACTTCTTACAAAAATTTTTCAAAAAATTCTCATTCTTTTGCGCTATTTTATGGGATTTTCTATTGGGAATTTGTGAGAATTAAATCATACCAACTAAAATTTTAGTTATATTTTAAAAGGAACTAATATATGAGTGGAATATCCTGCTCTGAATCGATTTTTACTAAATTTGCGAGACATTAGTTCGTTTTCAATTTGGGCCTATATTACCCATTTGGTGCACAATTAACTTGAAATCGGATAAGTATATATATGAGAGCTACATCAAAATCTGAACCAATCTCGATAGAATTTGGCAAGGGTATTTATTAGCTGTATTTGGTGTTTTACAGAAAAAGTCGACCGACACATTCCAAATTTACATTACAGGGTGAGATGAAAAAAAAGCAATCAACTTCAGACTGCTGTCATTTCTAAGCCACTCGCCCGACAGCTGTTAAAATTATTCCAGTGGCAGCTCATTATATTGGTTACAAGCGTACAAAAGCATTTTAGTGAGAATTTTCCAGAAAAAAAGTTATTATTATATTGAAAAATTAGCTCTGGGTAAAGCCATTGAAATTCCAAAAAGTGCAAGAATTTACACCGCAACAGAAAGAAAATAGACTCAAAAGAGCTAAAGAGTTGCTTCGAATGGCCGAAAGTGCTGAATTGCCGAATTTGGTTTTCTCCGATGAAAAAACATTCGTTGTCCAGCAGTTTGTAAACAAACCAAATGATCGTGTTTAATTGCCAAAGAGGTCGGCTGAATATATGCACCTTAGGTTGGTCACCAGAATTAAAGCGCCGGCCATGGTGATAGGGTGGGCCGTCATAACAGACGATGATCGCTCTCCGCTCGTATTAATCGACCATGGCATCAGAATAAATGCCGAATATTATTGCGAAAATATTCTGGAGGGTGTATTAAAGCCTTGGGCACGCAAACATTTTGGCCACAGACCTTGGACATTCCAACAGGACTCAGCACCATCGCACTCAGCACGCTCCACCCAAGAATGATAACAAAATGACGTTCCTCGCTTCCGGATACCAATCCGTTGGACTATTGTGTCTGAAGTATTTTGGAAAGCAAGGTTGGCACTAAAAAATAAAAAAGTGTCGATCACCTCAAACAAGTGCTTCGCTGGTACTGGCCCAAAAACCGCAGAACAACATTCGGGCAGGGTGTGACGGTTTCATTGGCTGTTTGAAGGCTATAATTCGTGCCAAAGGTGGACGGGAAAAAACAGCAACATCAGTAAAAATGGTTCGAAAAGTAAAGAAGCGACTTGATCGAAACCCGCGTCGTAGTGGCCGTTTGAATTCCATCACAAATAACTTTTTTTTCTGGAAAATTCTCACCAAAATTCTTTTTTACGCTTGTAAACAATATAATGAGCTGTCACTGGAATAATTTTAACAGCTGTCGGACGAATGGCTTAGAAATGACAGCTATCTGAACTTGGTTGCAGTTTTTTCATCTCACTCTGTATATATGGGTGTTAAAGCTATATCTGAACCGATTTCTACCAAATTTTTAATTTCAATTTGGTCGTAAGTGCTAAATGCATATTAGTGCATATTACGGCTGTGAAGGACAAATATAACAAATCGGATGAACAATATATATGGAAGTTATAGCTATATCTGAACCTATTTCGATCAAATTTGGCATACTTATTTTTAGACTTGATTTAGTCGTATGTGCAAAATTTCGTACTATTTGATGCACAATAAAAATCAACTCGGACGAAGATATATATCTGAGCTATTTCTAAATTTTGACCGATTTTTTTCAATTTTTATAGTGTTTGTCCTTGGCTCAAACAAATGACTTGTGCGAAATTTAATTGTGGATCGGGCAATAAATGCGACCTGATTTTATTTATAAAAAAAACATTTTTTTGGTGGGGGGGGGGGGGGGTTGAAGAAGTGAACCGAAATACTCCCAATTTACATTACAGACATGGCTTATAGAAATATAATTATTTTAACCTTTGTGGGGAAGGTACCTGAAAGAATGGGCCGATGAGTTCCATCTTCACTCTATAACTCAGAAGTTATTTTTCAAAAAGGTTTTTTTAATTTTTTTTATTTTATTATAATTATTTTTCTTTGAGAGGGTGTTTATCGAACGTAGAGGGTTAATATATATTTTAAATCTCGAGTTTATGGGGGAGGTACCAGAAGGAAGAGATCTTTCGTCTTCAAAATAATCGGATACTCATTTCCTTTTTTATAAGCTTTATGGTTATTCAAATTGTTGATTAAGTAAGTTTGACAATAATATTACGATTGGACCAAATCGCTTACTCCCTTCGAAAGTTACCGTGCGCACTAGCCAGCTAGACAGAGATCGACTCCAAATGTCCTGAAACGGATTTGGTACAGAGACTTTGGTTCTAAGACCGTTATTTCGATGAGGAACGTTTTGGCTGCATCAAATGATATATACCCTCTCTAGCCATATGGCTGAGGGTATAACTAAATTATTATTATTCACTCCCTTCGCACTATATGAGATTGTAATATTTTTTATGGAAAAGTTATTGACATTGTTAACCGAATTTGCTGTAAATTGACAGCATATGTCCCCATTATGTAAGAAATTTCCGTGAAAAGAACTACCGTTATAAGTTTGTGTTGTGGTACAGTCCCCTCAAAACATTCAATATTTTGATGATGTTAGTGACATTATCCACGGTAATTGTTTAAAATTTCATATTGTAAGATCCTAAAGAGTTCTACAGCCTGTGACCGAAAATTGCAGGTCTACGTCTTCGTATAGGTGATTTTAGCGACATTATTCACCGGATGTGTTTTAAATTTGAAGTTCCTAATGGATACTACATCCAATGACATAAAATTGTTTAATAGGTCCACGTTTTCGTATAGCCCCCATGCAACGCTACCTCTCTATTTTCGGTATTTTATGATTTTAGCAGTATTTTTAAACGCAATATTTTTGAAAATTTTCAAATTCCTTACAAATGGTGGAGAGTATTCATAGTTCGTCCCATCCGAACTTACTGCTTTTTTACTTGTTAGTATCCTAAATGCACAATTTATTCAGTTTTTCCATTTGGAAAAGATTTAAAGAAAAATGTATCATTTACACCAAAATGTTTTCAAAATCTTTCATTTTGAAGTTTATGGAGAAGAATATAAGTAAACCCATTGTACATTGACCCATATCCATTTTTTCTGTCCAAAAATATTTCAACGTATCCATATTTAAACCCATGAAATCAACACTGACCCCAATATCAAATTTCAAAATTTTACTTCTATCCTTTCACCCAATACCATTTAGTACTTTTCGAACAATTACAGTACGAATTTGCAAATCATCTATGTAAAATTTCCGGATTTCAATTCCATCGCTTCATCTAATACCCAACTTTGTATCAATTTCGGGATTCCAGCTCTATCCCTTCATCCAACACGCATGTTAGTAACATTTAGTATTTTTCGAACAATTATGGTACACATATCCAAAACAATCTCCATTTCTTAACCTCAGATACTTATAGTGAACTTTAAATCACATTTCAGGATTTCAACAATCAGAATTTCAGAATTGTATCTCTATTCCTTCATCCAATACCAAATATGTTGTCATTCTGTAATTTTCGTACAGTTATAGTACAAATTTCCGAAACTACCTCCATATGTCCAGGCTACATATGAACAGCGACCCTAATACCAAATTTCAATTTTGAAGCACTATCTATTCAACGAATACGAAATTGTACCAAATGTAGTACTTTTTTGTACTTTTCGTGCACTTGTTGTGCACAGTTGCAAAACCATCTCTTTATCACAACCAAACCACGAACGGGCCAGAGAGGGTATATATCATTTGATGTGGTCAAAACGTGCCTAGTCGAAATAACGGTTTTAGACCCTAGGTCTCTTTGGACCAAATCCGTTTTACGACATTTGTAGTCGGCTTAGCGATCCGATGTCTGTCTGGCTGGCTGGTGCGCACGATAACTCTCGAATGGAGTATCCGATTTGTCCAAGCTGGGTACATTGTAATATTTTTATCAAACTAAGATCGAGTTCGGAGATGGGCAATATTTGTCCACCCCTTCTGTTACCTCCCCACAAAGGACAAAAACTGACAATATCGGTCCACTCTATCTAGTACCTCCCCCACAAAAATTCAAAATTTACAACTCTTATCAAATGTGATGTAAGGGTCCAATTGTCTTCAAAATTCACACATCCCAACAATTTTATTAACCCAAGGTCTGATGTTAAGTTGGAATATATCAGTCCACTCCTTTGGTACCTCCTCCACAAAATATTTTCGACACAGAAAGAGAAATGATAATCCTATTTGCTCCAACTTTGCAAATCCAAATATTTGCGTCAGGTGCGAAAATATATAATATCGGCCCACGCCACCTTCCCCACAAAAAGTCAAAATCTTGAATAATTAAAACTCTTATAAATTATGGTGTAAGGGTCCGATCCCAATAATTTTATTAACCCAAGGTCTGGCGTTAAGATGGAATATCGGACCATTCCTTCTGGTACCTCCCCCACAATGGGTCAAAGTTTTTCAATAACCAAAACCATGTACCTCATCCACAAAGTGTCACAACTTTTATACCCCCCACCATACTATGGAGGGCATATTCCTCGAAATACTCATGTCAGACCCAACAAAGTATATATTCTCTATCAGCGTAAAATTCTAAGTCGATTTTGCCATGTCCGTCTATCTGTCTGTCCGTCTGTCTGTCTGTCTGTTGTAATCACGCTATCTTTCGAAGGAATTGAGATAGACGGCTAAAATTTTGCACACGTGTTTATTTTTCCAGTAGGAAGGTTAAGTTCGTAAATGGGCCATGTAGGTCCACGATTTCATATAGCCCCCATATAACGGTACCTCCCGACATTCGGTATTTTGATAAATTTAGCGACATTATTCACCGGAATTGTTTCAAATTTAGTATTTGAAGTTCGAAATGGATACTACAGCCTATGACAGAAAATTGTCTATGCAGGTCCAGGTCTTCGTATAGCTCCCATATAACGATACCTCCCAAAATTCGGTATTTTGATCATTATTCACCGGAATTGTTTCAAATTACGTATTTAGAGTTCGTGATGGGAACTACAGTCTGTGACAGAACATTGTCTATGCAGGTCCAGGTCTTCGTATAGGCCCCATATATCAGTACCTCCCTATATATTTGGTATTTTGACGAGTTAAGGTACAATACCCACCGAAATTGTTTGAGATATCGTATTTGACGTTCATAATGGATGCTATAGCCTGTGAGAGAAAATTGTCTATGCTGGTTCAGGTCCTTGCACAGCTCCGATATATCAGTACCTCCCTATATACGATATTTTGATGATATTAGCTACATTATTCACCGTTTATTTCAAGTTTCGAATTTGAATATGGTAATGGCTAATGGTAAACAATGCCTATATAGGTCCACGTCGTATAGACCCCAATATAACGGCTATATTCGGTAGTTTTAAAATTTTAACAGCATTTTTTAAGAATTTTATTTTTCGAAAATTTCCAAATTCATTCCTAATGGTGGAGGGTATTCAAAGTTTGGCCGGGCTGAACTTACTGCGTTTTCACTTGTTAATACTTTTATCTGTCATAACGTACGAAACAAATCAGCGATTCTTTACAATTTGCTATATCTAATTTTTTTTTCAATAATAAATTGACATCATGAAATGTATTTAAAACAAATATATATTTTTATATTAACTTAAATTTTGCCATTTCATATTTAGGAAATACTGAAACAAATTTAATATTGACTTTAACTATTTATGACAAGCGAACCAATATGAGTTACGTATTGCTGTCTATGTCATTAAGTAGTTATGCATACGTATATATATATATATATATATATATATATATATATATATATATATATATATATATATATATATATATATATATATATATATATATATATATATATATATATTTAACAAAATGTATTTATGTGTATCACTATAAGTAAATTATATATTCAATGTTAACCAATGTTTGATGTGTTGTGCCTTGGTGTTTGTGCGACTGTGTGTGCCTGCCTGCCAGCGAGTGTGTGCGTGTGTGTGTGTTGCGCACACATTTTGTCATGGCGTTTGGTCTTCTCATTCCTTCCATATCAATGTCTTTAATATCAATTGTTCATTTCTCCCCTCTCCTTCCGCCAACGTCCATGCATTTTTTCGTTTCGGCCAATATAGAATACCTGCTCCACATGTTGTGGCCGCACGTGCCTACCGTTTGGCTTCCAAGAAACGTTCAACATCGATATTCGGAGGCTCAACATCGACCACATCGGCTGACAATACACCCACCGTTGAGAGTGGTTGCCAAATTCCTGGCTTCAGCGGATGTGGAAGTAGTAGTGGTGTCTCCTCTTCCGACCAACAGCATAGCAGCAGTAGCAGCAGCAATACAACATCCGGTTTCTCCAACTCCAATTCGCAAACAAATGCCTCGAATAGCAGCAGCACATCATCGTCGTCGACATCGAATATAGCTCTGACACGGCGTTTAGTGAAATTGTTACATCAATCAAGTTCGAGTATTTCATCCAAGTCCCAGCATCAGCAGCAGCACCACCAGCAACAACAACATCAGCAGCATCACTACCAGTACCTGCAGCAACAACAACAATATGATATGAATTTTTCTGGTCTGTGTGCCATTGAAGATGCTCCACGTCGTCTGTCGTGGGAAAGGTAAGGCTCTGTCGTTGTCACTTTGACTGAATGCTTCACTAATTGATTATTACATCTACATGAGTGTGTGTGTGTGTGTGTGTGTGGATATGTGTGTTGTAAATACCACTACACTGGCTTTCAACTAAACAGCTATTCTACAACTTTCACTATAAAATTACCACACACACACACTCACACAGGCACATATGCACAGACACAGGAACACACAGAGCGATAACACACACACAGACGACACACACTTGTACAACACATGCACAGTCTTTAGATAGAAATTAAACTGACACCTAGAATTAAATACCCAAACACTCGTTTGTAGCGACAGCATACGAGATCCTTCACATGTCCCTCTAGGCGGCGATGTGCAATTAAATTAGTTATATTTATTCTATCGTCCTCCATCTCTTTCGCTTATGTTCAATGTCAATTCCTGTGACATTTTCTCATTTCACTTTTGCACAGTGATTGAGACTTGGTTTTTTTTTTTTTTTTTTTTTTGATCCAATTATTTGGATTTCTTATAAATCTGTTACGTTCTAACACTCGCTTTGTATTTATGTACCATTCGCATATGGCAGTTCTATTAAGTATTCATTTTGTGGGAGAGGTGTCAGAAGAAATGAATCTTCATCTCCCATATTCACACAATATATATTGGAACTTGAGCAGATTTTTCTTTTCTGAAAGAGTGGGTGAATATATTTTATCTTCCCGCTAGACATTTGTTGCTAAAAATATTGGGAGGTAGGAAATTTGAAAAAATTAACACTGATACTTAATTATATTCAAATTTTAGACCGCATGTTATAGGAATCGAGGATTTTGCACGGAGTTGTCTTTTGGTAAATTCGAAGGTCGACGTTTTCGTTCAGCCCCCTCCCCACAGTTTCTAATTTAATAATTTGAAATTCGGAATTAAGAGTTCATAACGGGTTCAACTTCCTGTTGCAGAATATTGTCTTTTGTGGTCCGCGTTATCGTCTAGCCCCATTCAATTGCTCTCCGAATATTCGGCATGACCCTAAATGAATAATTTTAAATTCCGAATTTAGGATTGGTAAAAGGATCTACCTCCTGTGTTCCACGTTTGGGTACTTTAAGCTTTTCGGTATTTTTTTATTTCTTAAAACCTGAACTACTTAATTTGAATTTGGTAAAGGCTACAAGAGTAGAACTCTTGTAGAACAAGCTCTATATAAGTTAACATATTTTCACATAAGTTAGTTCACAAATGGTGAAGGATGTGAAATGATCGATTCGGCTGTTAATTAACACTGATACTTAATTATATTCAAATTTTAGACCGTATGTTATAGGAATCGGAGATTTTGCATGGAGTTGTCTTTTGGTAAATTCGAAGGTCAACGTTTTCGTTCAGCCCCTCCCCACTGTTTCTAATTTAATAATTTGAAATTCAGAATTAAGAGTTCATAACGGGTTCAACCTCCTGTTGCAGAGTATTGTCTTTTGTAGTCCGCGTTATCGTCTAGCCCCATTCAATTTCTCTCCGAATATTCGACCTGACCTTAACTGAATAATTTTAAATTCCGAATTTAGGATTGGTAACAGGCTCTACCTCCTGTGGCCCATGTTTGGGTACTTCAAGGTTTTTGTTTTTTTTTTAACCTGAACTACTTTATTTGAATTTGGTAAAGGCTACAAGAGTAGGACTATTGTAGAACAAATTCTATATAGGTTAACATATTTTCACATAAGTTACTTCACAAATGGCGAAGGATGTGAAATGATCGGTTCGGCTGAACTTACCTGCTTTTTTTGGCAAATTTTTTCATTATTGATTTATTATTATTATATGGCTAGAGAGTGTATATGGCTAGAGAGGGTATATATCATTTGATACGGTTAAAACGTGCCTAGTCAAAATAACGGTTTAAGACCCTAGGTCTCTTTGGACCAAACTCGTTGCAGGACATTTGGAGTCGATCTAGCGACGTCCGTCCGTCCGTCTGCCTGTCTGGCTGGTGCGCACGACATTTGATACGGTCAAAATGTGCCTAGTCAAAATAACGGTTTAGACCCTAGGCCTCTTTGGACCAAACTCGTTGCAGGACATTTGAAGTCGATATAGCGACGTCCGTCCGTCCGTCTGCCTGTCTGGATGGTTCGCACGACAACTCTCCAAGGGAATATCCGATTTGGTCCAAACTTGGCATATCCTAATATTTTTGTCAAACTTAGATCGATTTCGGAGATGGGCAATATCGGTCCACTCATCCTGGTACCTACCCCGCGAAATTTCGAAATTTTCAAAAAAAAAAAAAAAACAAGTAAAAAAGCTGTAAGTTCGGCCGGTCCGAGCTTTTAATACCCTCCACCATTTGGCACAAATTTGGCAATTTCCAAAGAAATAAAATCCGTTAAAAATTCTGTTAAAATCTCAAAAATACCGAATATGGGGGGGGGGTTACGGTATATGGGGGCTATACGAAGACGTGGACCTACATGGCTCATTTTCAGTTTTATGCTGCAATATCTATTACGAACTTCAAATACCAAATTTGGAACGATTCCGTTAAATAATGTCGCTAAAATCATCGAAATACCTAATATCGGGGGGTACCGTTACATGAGGGATATACGAAGGCGTGAACCTGCACAGATAATTTTCTGTCCTAGGCTGTAGTATCCATTACGAACTTCAAATGCCAAATTCGAAACAATTCCGGTGAATAATGTCGCTAAAATCATCAAAATACCGAATATCGGGAGGTACCGTTATATGGGGGCTACATGATAACTTGGACATACATGGCCCATTTACGAACTTAACCTGCCTACTGGCAAAATATACATGTGTGCAAAATTTTAGCCTTCTATCACAATTTGTTCGAAATATAGCGTGATTACAACAGACAGACAGACAGACACACAGACAGACGGACATGGCTAAATCGTCTTAGAATTTTACGCTGATCAAGAATATATATACTTTGTTGGGTCTGACATGAGTATTTCGAGGAGTTACAAACGGAATGACAAAATTAATATACCCTACATAGTATGATTTGCTCCAACTTTGCTAATCCAAATATTTGCATCAATCCTAGGTCTGGTGCGAAAATGGATGAAATTGGTCCACTTCATCAAGTGCCTCTCCCACAAAGGGTAAACATTTTGAATAATTGTAACTCTTATAAAAATAGGTCCGATTGTGTTCAAATTTCACATATCCTACTATTTGTATAAACCCAAGATCTGGTGTTAATATGTCGGTCCACTCCTTCTGGTACCTCGCGAAATTAGCATCCGACTCCATTTAGACTTGCCACATCTGAATATTTCTATCAACACAGGATCTATTATAAAGACGATAGAGACCGGACCATTGCTTCTGGTACCTACCCCACAAAGAGTCAAGGTTTTGAATAACCAAAACGTTTATAAAATCCGAAATAACCATTAGGTTCTCTTTATATTTTACACACTTCATTATATCCACTAAAATAAGATCTGTTGTGAAAATGGGATATATCGGCCCTCTCCTTCTTCTTTAAATGAAACTCATAAAAATCGACATAGGATCTTTTATAAAGATGGTAGAGATCGGACCATTTCTTCTGATACCTCCTCCACATACGGTTCAAGATTTTGCCAAAAAAAAAATAGCTCAAAGAAAGCGATATATGCCTGCAACTCTCCTCAAATTTCACATATACAAACATGTTTGCTAACACAAGATCTGTTATGATCATATATATATCTGCGAACCACTTCTGGTACTCGCAATATTTATATCATATTATTTAGGTCCGATACGAAATGGACAATATTGACCATATACTTCAGAACCCACTCCAAAGAGGGTCAAGAGTTTGCATAGTCGTAACAGAAGTCAAAATAAAATTAAATAATCGAACATTGCCTGAGGGTATACGTCTTTCGGCAGACTGATACTTTTAAACTTGGTTTCCTTCCTTTTTAGGAGTTTTACGTTTTTTTTTTAAGTCGATTGTGGAGAAAACTAAAAAAATTCCAAACATGAAATTCAAGATTTATTCCCCTTTTTATGAGAGATATTATTCATTTTCCGAAAAACTTAAGAGAATCAGGAACTAAATGTATCAAATAGAGACTTCGGATTATACAAAATTAAAATCTTTGAGAGGGAGAAGAGATACCTAAGGTGGGTACAAATATAAAAATTTTCAAATTTTGCACTAACTCAGAACCTATTGGTCCAATCTTCATATTACGGTGGAGACATTGGAATGTACAAAATTGAAAAATAATTTTATGAGAGCTATAATTATTTAAATATTTGACTCCTGTTGGAGCGTGATTTTTTGTGGGATCGATGGACCGCAGTCCATATAAATTTTCTACCAAGTCGGATAGCCGCTCCGACTGCTTAGGGTGTTCAATTTCCATATATATCGAATTCTCACCACGAAAAAACGATTCCTCAACACTGTGTATCGTTTGTTAGCACATCCATTACTTAATTTCATCTGTAGCCAGAACGTGTTGTCTTTTGACTTCAATCATTCATTTATTAGGGATACCCAGAGAAAGCGAAAGACAGGCAGCGAGAGAATGAGAGATACCGGGAAAGAGTGAGAGCAACGCAGCCTGTAACAGCAGTTGCAAAAGTTTATTTGTTTAACCTAGCCCGAGGGAGTTGTATTAATTGCAGTACACCACCGCCACTACCTTGAATGTGGAATGTGTCGGCAGCAATCGGATAGTTCATCTTTCCCAGAAACGATGCCAGAGATAGAGCGGAGAGCATCAAAATGCCATTCAAATCCTTGGGGCAAATAATACAATTAAAACGTTATACATTTTTTAATTGGAGAAAATATTAAATGATTCAATGACAAGAACATCGGAAAATTGTTTTCGCAATTAATTGCTAGAACAACAAATGACATTTTTTTGAACTGAAAATGTAATTGCCGTTAATCGATTGAAAAAATATGAATAATTTGAATATAATCTTTCAAAATTTTGACAGTTTTCAACGTTGGTACCAGAAACAGTGCACCAACAATTCAAATCTCCAAGTTAGAATAAATATGTTCTAAATCATTTAGATATGCGATGGTTCGAAAGAAACGAGAGATTACTTTAGGAATTATTTGAGTGTTATTATTATATATGAACCAGTAAAGAAAGTCTTAAAGTCGGGCGGCGCCGACTTTATGATACCCTACACCACTTTGCTAATTTAGTAGAGCTCCACATACCAATTAAAAGTTTTTATGGGAGAATTCAATCATACACACTATGATTATAATTATAATTTAAAGTTCAAAGGGCTAAATATGCCGAAGCATTTGTATCATTTAAATTCGGAATTGTATTGCCCATTTGGTGCACAATTAATTTGAAATCGGATAAAGATATATATGGGAGCTATATCCAAATCTGAACCGATCTCGATAAAATTTAGCAAAGATATTTCTGAGCTGTATTTGATATATTTCCCTGAATATCGTTGTTACGGAGTGAATATTACGGTTGTGGGTAACAAATATAACAAATCGGATGAATAATATATATGGAAGCTATAGCTATATCTGAACCGATCTTCACCAAATTTGACATACTAGCTTCTAGACTCAATTCGGTCGCATGTGCCAAATTCCATTCCATTATTAGACGATTGGTGCACAATAAAAGGTAAATCGGACGAAGTTATATATGGGAACTATATCCAAATCTGAACCGATCTCGATAAAATTTAGCAAATGTATTTCTGAGCTGTATTTGATATATTTCCCCAAATATTGTTGTTGCAGAGTGCATATTACGGCTGCGGAGAACAAAAATAACAAATCGGATGAACAATATATATGGGAGCTATAGCTATATCTGAACCGATTTCGATCAAATTTGGCATACTTATTTTCAGGCCTAATTTGGTTGTATATGGAAAATTCCATACAATTCAGGCTGATATTACACGTTTGGTGCACAATAAAAGGGAAATCGGACGAAGAGCTATATCTAAATTTTGACCGATTATCTCCAATTTCAATAGGTTTTGTCCTTGGACCAAACAAATAATCTGTGCAAAATTTCGTCTGGATCGGGCAATAAATGCGACCTGTACTTTGTTTACAAAAATACATGGACAGACGGACGGACGGACAGACGGACGGACGGACATGCATAAATCGACTCAGAATGTGATTCTGTGCAGATCATCAAAAGGAACTATGGGTCTATCTCGTTTCCTTTTGCCTGTTACAAACAAATGCACAAAGACATAATACCCTGACCACCTTGTGGTGTAGGGTATAAAAATATGAAACAAATATATGAAAAATGCATAGATTTTCTATAAAAAATATCTCGAGTTTCTATGAGAAATTAAAGCATTACACTGTGCGATAAAATTCAAACATTTTTCAACAATTACTTAAAGTTAGCAGATTTTTAAAGCAGAAATGCAATATTTTCTATGGGAAAATCCACCAAAATACCAAAGATTGTGTATTAGAAAATCCATAGATTTTCTACAAGAGTCGAGTTATCACGAGAAAATCTGAAAAAATGATTTTCGTTGGGTTAGAATGTGGAGAAAACCTAGCAGATTATGAAAGTAGAGCTAACAAACGAAGACATGTGTATCGGCGTTTTGAAAGTTTACATCAAAAGTAAACTAAATAGAGGGGTCAAGTTCCCCCTTCTCCACACTTTTGGTCACTTTCAGATTAAGATTCCTCAGGATCGGTGCATTTTAGGTATATAGTGTCTTTGGCAATATTGCAGATCAAAATACGAGGAATATTCTGAAAAAAAAAAACAAAAATTCTAAGAAAGACTGATTTTAGAAGGATGGTATCAATGTTCTTCATCAAATTTTACTATAAGTAACCAAAAAAAAAAAAAAATTAATCTGTATTTCCATAGTATTTGCATCAATGTTCCAAAAAAATACGAGTATTTTCTAAGTTTTTTGATCAAATTTTCTTCAACCTTTTCCGAGTTGACAACTGAAAGTGATATAAAATTTTGGTTCAAGTGGAAGATGTCAAAAGAAGAAATATTCTACACAAAATTTCACTATAAATCTCAGAATAAACTATATATATACACGAAGAAACCAAAATACAAATATTTAGACAAATCGTTTGGAAAATACAGGGGTATACTCACACAAAGTACGGCTTTAACCCCAAAATGCCTCTTGAATATACAGTGTGAGATATAAAAAAAAACTGCAACAAAGTTAAACACCATACCTTTTACAATTTTTTTTAAGTTTATTGAATGAAAGCAAAAAATTTTGAAAATAGCATCAACAGTTCAGAATAAGTTTAGATTTATTCGAATTGGTCACCTTTGGCACGAATTATGGCCTTCAAACCGCCACTGAAAACGTCACACGCTACCCGAATGTTGCTCTGCGGTATTTTGGTTTATTCCTGGCAAAGCGCTTGCTTGGTATTTTTTAGTGCCAACCTTGACACAATAGTCTCGAGATTTTGAGGAACATTATTTTGGGTGGCGCGTGCTGAGTGCGATGGTGCTGAGTCCTGTTGGATTGTCCAAGGGGCCAAAATGTTTGCGTGCCCAAGGCTTTAATACATCCTCCAGAATATTTTCCCGATAATATTCGGCATTTATTCTGATGCCACGGTCGATTAATACTAGCGGAGAGCGACCATCGGCTGTTATGGCGGCCCACTCCATTATCATGGCCGGCGCTTGAGTTCTAGTGGCCAACCGAAGGTGCACATTTTCAGCAGACTTCTTTGGCAAGTAAACACGATCATTATGTTTGTTTACGAACTGCTGGACAACGAATGTTTTATCATCGAAAAAAACCAAATTCGACAGTTCAGCACTTTCGGCCAAGCGAAGCAACTCTTTAGCTCTTTTGAGTTTATTTTCTTTCTGCTGTGGTGTAAGTTCTTACACCTTTTGGAATTTCAATGGCTTTACCCATAGCTAATTTTTCAATATTTGCCGAATAGAATATTGCGATATGTTCAGCTCACGAGCTATTTTTCGGCCAAGTCGCTTCTTTACTTTTTGAACCATTTCTGCTGATGTGGCTGTTTCCTTCCGTCCACTTCCTTGACGTCGGTCTACGCTACCAGTATCACGGTTACGAGCGATGGTAAGAGTAACAAAAGATTTATTCACAAATACAAAGAAATCACACTATCACCTTTGAATTCCTTCACGAATATCTTTTTTTTTTTTTTTTGGAAATTCTTACCAAAATGCTTTTGTACGCTTGTAAACAATATAATGAGCTGTCACTGGAATAATTTTAACAGCTGTCGGACGAATGACTTAGAAATTACAGCAACCTGAAGTTGCCATTTCACCCTGTACAGTGGTAACAGAGATTTATTTTCTTTGGTGACTTATATTAAACGTTGATATAGAATATTTTTGTCTTTGGCGTCATGACAAAATGGGAAAGTTACACATACCAGAAAAAATTTACAGATTTTCAATGAGAAAATGCATGTATTTTATGTGAGAAAATCCAAATGTTTTCGTTGGATAAATCTAAACCTTGTCTATGAAAAAAATCTTAAGATACAAACTAGACAAAACATTTCCTTATTTTTAACCAGAGAAAATATTTTGACAGAAAATATTTATTTATTTAATATTTTTTTTTTTTTTTTTGTATTTTAGACATTCCAAAATATTTCTAAAATTTTCTAAATTTATTTTTATACCCTACCAGACTATGTGTTGGGGGTATTATAAGTTTGATTGGGCCAAAAATTATGTAACGCCACGAAATATTGATTTCCCACATAGGAAATGGATGATCGCATAATATTTAGGGGTCAAAATGGACCCAAAACTGTAAAATTTCTTGATTTTGCAGTTGCTCTACAGGTCGCAATTATGGACCAATCGACGCGGAAATTAGCATGGGGCTAGAGCTTCGGGCTGGGCAGAAGCCTTCCAATTTTGATGGTCATCGGGTAATATTTAGTGGGTGAAAAAGACTATACATTTGTGTTAAATAAAAGTCAAATTTCCATTAAACCGCGAATATTTTTAGTCCCGGCGAAATCATAAATAGACGAACAGGTCAATTCTGACCGTTACGTAGATGCCAATAGTAAATATATCGGATATATATAGCGAAATATATACAATGTGTATATACAAAGGAAAGGAATGTTAGATGGAATGCTTATATCTCAAGAATGGCTGGACCGATTTTGACAAATTTTGCCAATTCGGAAAGCGCTCTTGACATAAAAGTAAAAAATCTAAAAAAATCGCCTAAAAATAAGTCAAAAATGATGTTAATATAGATTTTGTAGTATTTTGTGACATTTTTTAATTTTTTCATATTTTTTATCGCATGCGATTTTTTCAATTTGACTTATAATATTGAAGTGTATATTTTGTAATATTTTTGCACTTTACAACACATATTATATATTATATACAGATTGCAATTATCGTCCGATCCTCACAAAAGGGTAGTATTAGGCTCAGAAGGGATAGGCCTATTGTTTTCAAAGATGTCCGCAATTAGGACAGCGGGTTGAATGAACCACTACTTTTGTCTGAAAAATACCAACATTACTTACAGGCGATAGCCGAAATACACAAAATGCGAACTTCTGCCTGCTGATTTCGTTGACGAATAGTTAAATATTCTAGACAAGCAAATCATATAGATGAGTCTAAATTTAGAAATACAGAGGGACCTCTTGCTTTTGGAGATGATCGCACAATATTCAAAAACAGGGAAAATTTCCTGATCACACAATTGAAGCCAATCGACACGCCTGAGAAGAAAGTTAGGGACAGGGAAGAAGTCTAGCATTATGTATGGCCATTGGATTATATTTAGCTGTAAAATGGACCACTACAACAGCACGACGAAGTTCGTAAATATTGGTTAAATGTCCCTGGTCAAAATGCTAGTAATATCTGGGCAGTGCACCGTGACATAATTTCAAAAGCGAAATCTTCCAAAATGGATTTGGGCATAAGGGGGATTCTCACATATTGTAGTGTTGTAGGGTACTTGTTTTTAATCTATTAATTTTCGGTGACTTTCGAGAACACCTACTGATTTTCAATAAAGAAACATATTGAAAAATGACAATTTTCTATAGACCGATTTCCTATAGAATCATCTGCAGATTTTATGGACAAAAAATCTATTAAAAACTTACCTAAATATAACTCTGAATTTTCTTCAAAGAAAATTTCTAATTTTTACTGAGAAAATATATAACATTTCTACTGGATTTTGAATTAAAAAAATTTCCAGATTTTGTATAGAGAAAAATCTACAGATTTTCCAAGAAGAAAATATTTAAATCTTCTTTGGAGAAAATCTTCTATGTAGAATATCTTCAGTATTTTTGCGGAAAAAATTTTATTTTTCTATGTTGAAAATCTACAAACTTTCTGTAAAGGTAACTTCCACATTTTCTATAGAGAAAACTACCCGATTATCAGTGGGGAAACGACCTACGTTTTCGAGAGGAAAATTTACAGATTTTCAATAAAGAAAATCTTAAACTTATACAAAATTAATCTCCAAAAGAGGTAAACATTTGTATACCCTCCACCTTAGTGTGGGTGTCATTCCGTTTGTAACACCTTAGACCGCTCAAAATATATATATTCTTGACCAGTATAAAATTCTAGTCCATTTAGCGATGTTCGTTCGTCTGTCGGTCTGTGGAAATCACTCTAGCTTCCGAACGAAAACGAATTTTTTAATTGTTATTGAGAAAATCGGTTGATCTTCTATGTAAAAAAATTTGAAAATTTTTTTTTTTATGATCTCTAGATTTGTTATAGAGAATATCCATCTCCTTCGCCAAATTTTATATTTGAACAATACGTCAATAATTCATTTGCCATCATGATTCAACTTACAATTTTACATTATTACATGACCATACCACTCGCCATGTACGATTCTGAAAGAAGTACCTCCTGCCCTCTTTACACTACAAAATCGCACAGCGTTTCATATCCTATATCTCCTTCTCATTCAACTAACTCACCCAAAAGCCACATTCCTCTCGCCCAACGGCTAGAAACCTAATTCATTTGTAAATTTATCTTAATTTGGCGCCTTTGATGATGATGACCTCGTTTTGTAAATTTTGCACCTTTTGTAATTTGAGACGCTGTCGATTTGGTACTTGTAATTATGTCTTAGGAAATTCGGTAATTCCATGAATTAGGAAATTTAACGCTCTACTACCAACAACAACAACAACGGTAAAGACTTTAACACAAATCAGAGAGGTGAAAATGTCAAGGTGATAGCAATAAATTGCGATTTGTTAGCGCTTTGATTTTCAACCCACACACACACCTGCACACAAATTACAACGGCGACCAATGCTCGAATTACAACGGATGTGAATGTGGGAACTTTGGCAAGAAGTTTTAAATACAAACGAAGATTGAGGGTGGATGTACGAATGTTGAGGAGATGTTGTAAAGATTTTCATAAATGCTATGGGGTGAGGATGAAATTGGAGGACATATAATAAATAACAAAAAGTTGCGTATTTTTTCGTATAGGATATTTACAGATATATCTTGTAAATTTGAGGACAGTTTTCCACAAGCATCTGTCTGTCATAATGAGATCTTTACACTATCTGCATGTTTTCGTAAAGAAAATGTACAGAGATTCATTTAAAAATGAATAGGATTTCTTGAAGAAATCCCTAATCTAGAGGTATTCTATTAAATAATCCAGAGAACTGTGCAAAATATATTTTCTATGGGAAATTTTACAGAGATTTTCTTTGAGAACATCTACAGAGTTTTGCTATGAGAAACTCTACAGAGATTTTCTACGAGGACATCTACAGATTTTCTATTAGAAAATCTACACAAATTACTTTCTGTCTAAAAATTTCAACAGTAATGCTAATTCCAAATTTCAGAATTCCAGTCCTATCGATTCAGAAAAAAAAACATAAGTACACATACATAAGTACACATAAGTACGAATTTCCAACACTTCCTACACACCCCAATCCTACACTCCAAATTTCCAAAACTATCTCCATACCTCAATCAAACAATCCCAAAGAAACATTTTTTCCAAATTTCATAATTTCAACCCTATCGGTTTATCCAAACACAAATTGTACCAAATTTAGTACCATGTAGTACACATAAGTACGAATGTCCAAATCTTTCTATATACCCTAATCTGAAAATCCAACAGTAATCTTAATTTAAAATTTTAGGATTCCACCCTGTTGGCTCGCCCAAATACAAATTTTACCTCATTTAGTACATACAGGGTGAGATAAAAAAAAACTGCAACAAAGTCAAACGCCATAATTTTTACATTTTTTTTAAATTTTATTGAATGAAAGCAAAGAAATAATATCAAATTTTAGAATACGTTTAGATTTGTTCGAATTGGTCACCATTGGCACGAATTATGGCCTTCAAACGGCCAATGAAACCATCACATACTGCCCGAATGTTGCTCTGCGGTATTTTAGCCCATTCCCGGCGAAGCACTTGTTTGAACTGATCTACACTTTGATATTTGTTAGTGCCAACCTTGCTTTCCAAAATACTCCAGACACAATAGTCCAACGTATTGGTATCCGGAGATTTTGGTGGCCATTGTTCGCGTACTGAGTGCGATGGTGCTGAGTCCTGTTGGAATGTCCAAGGTCTGAGGCCAAAATGTTGGCGTGCCCAAGGCTTTAATACAACTTCCAGAATATTTTCGCGATGATATTCATTCATTTATTCTGATGCCACAATCGATTAATTCCAGCGAAAGCGAATATCGGCTGTTATGGCGGCCCACACCATCACCATAGCCGCCGCTTGAGTTCTGGTGACCAAGCGAAGGTGCATATTTTAAACTGACCTCTTTGGCAAGTAAACACGATCATTTTGTTTGTTTACAAACTGCTGGACACCGAATGTTTTCTCATTGGAGAAAACCAAATTCGACAGATCACCACTTTCGACCAAGCGAAGCAAGTCTTTAGCTCTTTTGAGTCTATTTTCTTTTTATTGCGGTATAAGTTCTTGCACTTTTTGGAATTTCAATGGTTTTACCCCGAGCTCATTTTTCAATATTTGCCAAATGGAATATTGCGATATGTTCATCTCACGAGCAATTTTTCGGGCACTGTGATGCGGGTTTCGATCAAGTCGCTCCTTTACTTTTCAAACCATTTGAACATCTGCTGATGTTGCTGTTTTCTTCCGTCCACTTCCTTGACAAAACATTTATTCACATTTAAATGCTGGAGTTCTCTAACGATAGCCACTTGTGGCTTTCAAGCCAAATATAAAGAAATCCCACTATCACGCTTGAATTCCATCACGAATAACTTTGCTCAAAATGCTCTTAAATTTTTATAGTCCTTTAAATAAATGACATTCTTCTAGAAAGTCTGGAAAATTTTTCTATAGAAGAAGTTCTAAGTACAAAATTTAGATATTATTTTACAAAAATTCTGAAGAGTTCATCTATGGATAATCCGGAAATTTTTTTTCTAAAGATAATCTGTAAATTTTTTCTAAGAGGAATCTGTGCATTTTTGTCCAACGAGAATCTATAGGTTTTTTTTTGTCTTCATAAAAATCAGGAAAAATTTCAAGCTGAAAGACAGAATATTAGGATTTGCAAATTTGAAAGAAATCGAACAATTTTCTCCAATTTAAAGCGAATATTTGTTAATCTAAATGTTAACCTTTTGTGGAATGGAACATATGGAGAGAAAAATATGAGAAATATAAATATTAAAAATGTTGACCCTCTGTGAAAGAGAGATTAGTAAAAATAATGGGATATTCAAAATTTGATTTATGAGGGTTTTATTTTTTTAAATTTTTTCACTTTTTTGGGGAGTCCAATATCTACCATCTTCATAACAGATTCTGTGTTGGTAGAAATATTGAAATGTGTGAAAATGTAAAATGTCAAAATCTTAACCCATTGTGTGGGGAAGGGTTCCATAATAATAGAACCGATATATTCCATCTTCGCACCAGACAATGTGTTAATGAAAATATTGGGATGTGTGAAATTGAAGACAATCGGACACGTTGTATATGAGTTATAATTATTTCAAATTTTGACCCTTTGTGGGGGAGGCACTTTATGGACTGGGCAGATATTGTCTATTTAGCTCTGACAAAAATATTAAGATTTTGCCAAGTTTGGGCAACATCGATTGAGCCTTTCTTTTTATAAGGTAAATTATTTTCTTTGAAAATTTTGATATTTTGTGGGGCTGGTACCAGAAGGAGTGGACCGATATTGCTATCTCCACGCTTAGTTTGACAATAATATTATGATGAACAAATTTTGCACCGGATTGAATACTCCTTTCAAGAATTGCCGTGCGCAACAGCCACACAGACAGACTGACGGACACCCCTAGATCGACTCCAAATATCCTGAAATGGATTTGGTCCAAAGAGAACGATAGCTAAAAACCGATATTTCGGTGAGAAACTTTTTGACAGTATCAAATGAAATATAGCCTCTGCAGCCGTATGACTGAAGGTATAATAATAGGGGCCTCGAATTATAGCCTCAAATTTCTTTGACACATGTGCACTTGGATATTCGAACAGACATTCTCCCTTCCGACCCGTAGGCGGCCCGCTACTGCTTAATTAATTCCCAACACCACAGCAAATGCACTCACCTTTCCTCTATCCACAGCCAGTGTGCGTGTCCGATAGCAATCAAAATTGTTCCCGAAGACAAGACAGTTTTATAAAACATATTTTAGCTCGTGGCAATTTGAATAAGTTATTTCATTGATAAACTGCTTTTGGCCAAGCTGACCGTACTGAGGCTAATCTCTTTGCAAATTTTTGTAATAAATAGAACTCTCCCTCAAAATTTTCATTAAATGAATCCTTATTTTAAACTTTGTCCCATTATTGCCTACCAAACAAAAAGTATCCCCCAAACAACATTCCCTCCCATTTATGCGAATTATCAAATATCCTTTATCTCTCATTCAATTATAATAAAACAGCATCAGCTTCAATCAGCAGCCATATCAAAATTTTGGGTTGGCTAATAAATTTTATTGAAGCATTAAAATATTAATTATAGCTTATTGCCGTTTGGGAATTTTAATAGGGAAGTGAAAGCTCCTAACATAGCAAAGTTAGTAACTATGGGATGAGGAGAGAAACATGTTTGCAATACCAAAATCTTTTTTTTTTTCTACAACAAATTGAAAATAAAAATTTTATGACTGGAAAAAAGTGCTTTGAACCGTGGCCCACATAAATATGTATAACTCGTATGTACGTGTATGAGAGGCGTCATAAATGCGAATTATTAATAAAACTGTGACAGAACATAAATCATGTGCACTTTAGCTAGATTTATATCACTACATATACCGACAGTGTACATACAAACAAGTTTGCAGATTAATTAATTATGCCAATGAAAATGTCGTAAAAATCGGATGGGAGTTGATTTGCATGACTAGGCCTTAACCCAGTTTTATTATGGCAAGGCATTACAGAAAAGGATTTTTTTCAATTCTAATGAAATAAAACCACAACAATTTTTATCGCTTTGCAACACAATCAACTATATAAACCACAGTTTTTTTTTCTCATAAAATACATTTATATAAAATTAGTTGAATAAAATATTGAAAAAGCCAAATACAGCGGTCCACAATGTTACAGTCTTTAAACCAGATGACGATAAAAAAATTACAATTAAATTTGAAAAAAAAAAAATAATTGTTATAAATAATGACTCGCCAAATATATATCTACACTTTACACTTTAATACATATTTTTAGCCAAATCCTCGAAATAGGTTAAATCAGGAGATTGCTCTATATAGGGGCTACTCCAAAACATTGACCTACATTGCGAAGAGGTTTTCTATCCCCTTAGAAGCCAAGATGCCAAATATGGGCTGATCAATTTAAAAAATATGGCAAGACCCTGGAAAGCTAAAATCGGGGGATACCTTTATATGAGGGTTATACCAAAAAGTATGAAAGGACATTTTCTTCGTTCTAAATTTTAAAGTTATAAAATTTTGTCGAAATAAATTCGAAAAATATAAAAAATACTTGAAATCTTGATATACTCTTATATGTGGGCAATATCAAAACGTAGACCTAAATGTAACCCATTGGATTGTAACAAATCTTAAAATCTATCGTAAATTTCGCCATAGTCCTTGAAAATATTATTAAAAAGTCCTCGCTTATAGCCCTTAAAAAATATTGTTAAGGAGATCCACACTTATAGTCATTGAAAATATTATTAAAAAGGTCCTCGACTATAGTCCAAATAGTCCTTGAAAATATTGATGAAAACATTCACGCTTATAGTCCTCGCTGATAGTCCTAATAGTCCTTGAAAATATTGTTAAAAAGATCCTCGACTATAATCCTAATAGTCCTTGAAAATATTGTTAAAAAGGTCCTTGAAAATATTGTTAAAAAGGTTCTCGCTTATAGTCCATGGAAATATTGTTAGAAAGATCCTCGCTTATAGTCCTTCGAAACATTGTTAAAAAGGTCCTTGTTTATAGTCCTTGAAAATATTGTCACAAAAGTCCTCGTTTATAGTCCTTAAAAATATTGTTAAAAAGATCCTTGAAAATATTGTTAAAAAGGTCCTCCCTTATAGTCCTTGAAAATATTGTTAAAAATATCCTAGCTTATAGTCCTTGGAAATATTGTTAAAAAGATCCTCGCTTATAGTCCTTGGAAACATTGTTAAAAAGGTATTTGCTTCTAGTCCTTGGAAATATTGTAAAGAATGTCCTCGCTTATAGTCCTTGGAAATATTGCTTACAGTCCTTGAAAACAACGTTAAAACGGCCCTCGCTTGTAGTCCTTGAAAAAATGTTTAAAACATCCACGCTGATTTAAAATCCTCTGTCCTTGAAAAAAATGTTTAAAGCATCCACGCCAATTTAAAATCCTTTGTCCTTTAAAAAAATGTTTATAAAATCCACGATGATTTAAAACCCTTTGTCCTTGAAAAAAAATTTTAAAACATCCACGGTTATTTAAAATCATTTGTCCTTGAAAAAAATGTTTAAAAAATCCTCGCTTATCATACTGAAATCCACGCTTATGGAGCTGATCTGTCCTTGAAAAAATGTTTAAAAAATCCAAGCTTATGGAGCTGATTTGTCCTTAAAAATATTTTTAAAAAATCCAAGCTTATGGAGCTGATTTGTGCTTGAAGAAAAATGTTTAAAATATCCATGCTTATGGAGCTAATTTGTCCTCGAAAAAAATATTTTAAAAATCCACGCTTATGTGGCTGATTTGTCCTTAAAAAAATATTTAAAAAATCTAAGCCTATGGAACTGACTTGTCCTTAAAAAAAATGTAAAAAAATCTCAATCTTATGGAGCTGATTTGTCCTTGAAAAAAATATTTTAAAAATCAAGGCTTATGGGGCTGATTTGCCCTTGAAAAAAAATGTTTAAAAAATCCACGCTTATGGACCTGATTTGTCCTTGAAAAAAATGTTTAAAAAAAAATGATTTGTCCCTGAAAAAAATTAAAAATCCACGCTTCTTGCGCTGATAGTCCTTGAAAAATGTTGTTTAAAAAATCCACGCTTCTTGCGCTGATAGTCCTTGAAAAATGTTTTTTAAAAAATCCACGCTTCTTGCGCTGATAGTCCTTGAAAAATATTGTTTAAAAAATCCACGCTTCTTGCGCTGATAGTCCTTGAAAAATATTGTTTAAAAAATCCACGCTTCTTGCGCTGATAGTCCTTGAAAAATGTTGTTTAAAAAATCCACGCTTCTTGCGCTGATAGTCCTTGAAAAATGTTGTTTAAAAAATCCACGCTTCTTGCGCTGATAGTCCTTGAAAAAAATGTTTAAAAAATCCACGCTTATGGACCTGATTTGTCCTTGAAAACTGTTGTTTAAAAAATCCACGCTTATTAAGCTGATAGTCCTTAAAAAAAATGTTTAAAAAATGCACGCTTATGGACCTGATTTGTCCTTGAAAAAAATGTTTAAAAATTCACGCTTATTACGCTGATAGTCCTTGAAAAATATTGTTTAAAAAATCCACGCTTATTAAGCTGATAGTCTTTGAAAAATGTTGTTTAAAAAATTCACGCTTTTTGCGCTGATAGTCCTTGAAAATTTTTGTTTAAAAAATAAACGCTTATTGAGCTGATAGTCCTTGAAAAATGTTGTATAAAAATCCACGCTTATTGAGCTGACAGTCCTTGAAAAATGTTGTTTAAAAAATCCACGCTTATTGAGCTGATAGTCCTTGAAAAATATTATTTAAAAATTCCACGCTTATCAGGCTGATAATCCTTGAAAAATATTGTTTAAAAAATCCACGCTTAATGAGCTGATAGTCCTTGAAAAATGTTGTTTAAAAAATCCACGCTTATCAGGCTGATAATCCTTGAAAAATATTGTTTAAAAATGTCACCTTTATAAATCTGATGGTCTTCTATATCCTTCTTATCCTTAGACTTCAGGAAGATTATATATTTCATCTTCTTTAACAAAACGCTCTTAAATTTTGCAACATCTACTTTAAACCCTACATTTTATGCCTGTGGGTAGTACATAAAAAATTAAACATTTCATGAAATGCACAGAGATAAAAAAACAAGGATATCAGTAAGGATATGTTGACATGATGACATATCTCCGACTACTATTTTTGCATTTTGTTTTTTTTTATCGGCAATATGGAAAAATATTCTCAATAAAAATGTGTGCGCTTTTTTTTATGGAAACCTAACATAAAAAGGTCAGACATACAAACATATGTATTTACACAAGCGCCCAGGGATGTGACATCAAATGACAATGAGCAAAAAAATGTTCGCAAAGTTCAAAGTCAATTTCTATGAAATTTTTAATAACTCTTCATAAAATAACCGCTGACTCTGTAATTTTATTATAATTTGAGTAGACACAAAATGTGTGGGCATAAAATTTCGTTTGTTATTTTGAAACAAAAATAGACCTCTGAAAAATAGACCTGCAAACATCGATATACGGAACTTATTAAACTGAATCCATTTTGCGCTGCAATGTTTTGTTTTGTTAAAGCAAATGTTGTTTTTGCCATGTCAATACATCATCGCCCAGGTTCGGCTGACACAAAACACGAAATGTAACCTCAAATATTTGGTTTATGTTCTCTGTAGCGAATGATTGTGGCCGTGAGTTGTTGTAGATTTTGACACATTTCAATGTTCCGAGTTAAACAAACACAATTGTATGCCACCGCCATTTTTTGGGAAATTTCTGCTTGGTGTTTTTGTTTGGGGGGGGGGGTATTTTCCCGGGAAGTGGAGAAAATCAGTATTTGATGAATGTTGTTTGGTATCCCATTGCGGGTATTAAGAATAACAAATGGAATTTCGGATTAAAACCATAGGTTGATATCTTTACAAACAAATGTGAAAAAGTAGGCAATAGGTGGGCTGCACATTAGACAAAGGGGGATCTACCTTGAAGAAAATCCTCATATATTAAGGGAGTTAATCCGATATCATTAGAGGAGATTTTTTTTTTTTGGATACGTGATTTTTCCTCAAGTATTTGGTTAAAAAGGAGCAAATACGAAGAGTTAACGACGCACATACAAGTCGATGAGTGTATTTGGTGTCCAGGGACGTACGCAAGTTGGGGAATGAGGGGTGAAGGTGCTGTAAGTAGAAAGTGGTCATGTAGCTCATCTGTACTCAGGGCCTCCACAAGGACCCACTAAATCTTATGAAATAAGAAGAGTATATTTCCCCTTTGCTGAGGGTGTTAATCAGATGTTTTATTGAATTAAATACTAAATTTGAATGTTCTAGTGTTCAAATGCGATAATGTGAATATAATATACAGGACGGCGAATTGGCTTCGGAGATGCTCGAGAATTCAAAATAGATTTTTTTAGTTAATGATCAGGAATCCGATGTGAGGGATTTAATTGAGGATTTCAAGGTTTATATTTAGAGTTCGAACGATTTGTGGACAAACGGAGACTATTATGTCGTGATGTCGAGTTGTCTCACGAGCCGGAGATAATGTTCAGGTTGTCGATGATTTGTTGGTGATAGGGAACTCGTAGATGATCTTCGGATGTTGACAAGGATTTTCGATGTTTGGGTCCGGAGTAAAGATTTGAATGCAATCGGGTTTAAATGCAATCATAAATTACGATATTGATGTTTTGGATTGAGTGTCGGCATTCAGGATGTTAACGAGTTGAAGGTAATTGGGAACTTTGGTGAATGGTCGTCTGGGCTTTCTTCCCTTAAGGCCCAAGGGTTCGTACAGACAGAAAGGTAGTTATTTCCGTTTTATATTGCGTTTTATTGTGGAATAATATTGTACAATACCTATTCTATTGTAAGTAAAACTTATCAATCCTCTTCGATCCGGTATTGAAAGGGATTTTTCAACCCGAGATCTGGATAAGTACTCGATACACGGATGGATGGATGGGGTGAGATAAAAAAACTGCCACTACAAAGTCCGATGTCATAATTTTTACTATTTTTTTTTTTTTAAATTTATTGAATGAAAACAAACTATGTCGGAAATAGCTTCAAATTTTAGAATAAGTTTAGATTTGTTCAAATTGGTCACCTTTGGCACGAATTATGGCCCTCACACACGCTGCCCGACGACACGCTCTGTGGTATTTTGGCCCATTCCCGGAAAAGCGCTTGCTTTAGTTGATCGACACTTTAGTATTTTTTAGTGCCATCCTTGCTTTCCAAAATACTGCAGACACAATAGTCCAATGGATTGGTATCCGGAGATTTTGGTGGGCATTTTGCGCTGGAAATGAAGCGAGGCAGCTCATTTTGTAACCATTCCTGGGTCGCGCGTGCTGAGTGCGATGGTGCTGAGTCCTGTTGGAATGTCCAAGGTCTGCCGCAAAAATGTTTGCGTGCCCAAGGCTATAATATACCCTCCAGAATATTTTCGCGATAATATATGGCATTTATTCTGATGCCATGGTCGATTAATACGAACGGAGAGTGACCATCGGCTTTAATGGTGGCCCACACCCATACCATCACCATGGTCGGAGCTTGAGTGCTGGTGGCCAATTGCACATTTTCAGCTGACCTCTTTGGCAAACAAACACGATCATTTAGTTTGTTTACCAACTGCTGGACAACGAATGTTTTCTCATCGGAGAAACCCAAATTCGGCAGTTCACCACTTTCGGTCCAGCGAAGCAACTATTTAGCTCTTTTGAGTCTATTTTCTTTTTGTTGTGGGGTAAGTTCTTGCACTTTTCCGAATTTCAATGGCCTAACCCCGAGCTCATTTTTCAATATTTGCCGAATGGAATATTGCAATATGTTCAGCTCACAAGCCATTTTCGGTCACTTTTCGAACCATTTCTGCTGATGTTGCTGTTTTCTTCCGTCCACTTCCTTGACGTTGGGGTACGGTATCAGTGTCACGGTAACGAGCGATGGTATGAGACACAAAAGATTTATTCACATTTAAATGATGGAGTGCTCTAACGATAGCCACTTGTGGTTTTCCAGTCAAATATAAAGAAATCACACTATCACGCTTGAAATCCATCACGAATAATTTTTTTTCTGGAAAATTCTCACCAAAATGCTTTTGTACGCTTGTAAACAATAGTTGTCACGGGAATAATTTTAACAGCAGTCGGACGAGTGGCTTAGAAATGACAGCAGTCTGAAGTTGGTTACAGTTTTTTCATCTCACCCTGTATATATTCGATCTTCTCACCAAATTTCGTTTTAATAGAAATATTCAACATTTTTTTCTTTCCAGAAGGAGTGGGTGGATATCTAACGTCTTCACAACAGATCTTGTGTTAATAGAAATATTGGGGTGTGAGGAATTTCAAAGGAATTGGATGATCATTTCGCTATTCAAAACTTTTACCTGTGTGGGGAAATTTCCAGAACCTTCCTTCTATATTGTAGTGATAGAAATTTATTTCGCATTTTATGGGAGATAATAATTATTCAAATTTTTTACCTTTTGTGGGGGAGGTGCTTGATGGAGTGGGCTGATATTGTCCATTTTCACACCTGCCTGACCTAGCACTGACAAAAAAAAGTTTCCACAAAAACAATTGATCCTTTCTCTTTCCATGATGTAAATTATTTTCTATAAAAATATCTGGCCTTTTGTAGAGGAGGTACCAGAAGGAGTAGACCGATGTTGCTCATCTCCAAACTCGTTCTAAGTTTGCCAAAAATGTGACGATGTGCCAAGTTTGGCTCAAATCGGAGACTCTTCAAGAGTTTTCGGACGCACCAGCCAGACAGACCGACAAACCTAGATCGACTCGAAATGTCCTTAAACGGATTTGGTCCAAAGAGACTTACGTTCTAAAAGCGTTATTTCGATGAGACACGATTTGGCTGTATCAAACAATATATACCCTCTATAGCCATATCGTTGAGGGTTTCTTAGGGAAATTCATGCAAATACTTTTTGATATACAACGAACATAGAGACGGATAATAGATAGACGGATTTAATTTCTTTGGTTACCTATAGTAAAATCTGATGAAGAATATTTTTGTTTTTGACATCTTCCTTCTAAAATGATGCTTTCTTGGAAGATGCTGGCACAAACTCACACAGTCTTCAGCTTTAACCCTAAAATGTGTTTAGTAATGCATATATGAATTCCTGGCGTTTAGATAAGATTTAGCACTTGACATCTAGGACTTAAAGTTTAATTTAATGACAAATAATTTAAAGTGAGTTTTTAACCATTTTAATTTAAAAAAGGGCCAAAAAGGTTCTTTTGTTAGAATTTCCAACAAAAAATATTCATTGAATTCTTATCTTCAATATTGTCGAAGACACTATATACCTAAAATGCACAGTTTTCGAGGAATCGGAAATTACCAAAAGTGTGGAAGAGAATGGAACTTGCGCCCCTCTATTTAGATCACTTTGCGATGTACAAACCACACAAGGAGTTCTTTGAGAGTACTTTATCCCCTAAAAAAGAATTGTCTATATAGGTCCACGATATAGTATATCCCCCATATTCGATATATTGACGATTTTTCACATTTTCAATGGAATTGTCTGATAATTCTTTCAAGAAGTTCATTGTGAGTATTTTATCCCCTAGACGATAATTGTCTATATAGCTGCACGATATCGTATAGCCCCCATATAAATGTACCACCCGATATTCGGTATTTTCATGATGTTAGCCAAATTTTTCAATGGAATTTTCTTAACATCCACAAAAGGAGTTCCTTGTGAGTACATTATGGAATGGAAGAGAATTGTCTATATAGGTCCACGATATCGTATATTCCCTTTATAACGGTCAGCCCCCCCATATTCGGTATTTTGATGATTTTTGCTACGTTATTCACTGGAATCGTTTCAGATTTTGTATATAAACTTCGGAACAGTTACTACAGCCTATGACACAAATTATTTATGCAGGACCAGGTCTTTTTTGAGAATTTTGAAGTTTTTTTCCAAATGGTGGAGGGTATAAAAAGTTCGGTGTTATCATTATACCCTACACCACAAGGTGGTCAGGATATTATGTCTTTGTGCATTTGTTTGTAACAGGCAAAAGGAAACGAGATAGACCCTTAGTTCCTTCTGATGATCTGCATAGAATCACATTCTGAGTCGATTTATGCATGTCCGCCCATTCGTCCGTCCGTCCGTCTGTCCATGTATTTTTGTAAACAAAGTACAGTTCGCATTTATTGTCCTATCCAGATGAAATTTTGCACAAATCATTTGTTTGGCCCAAGGACGAACCCTATTGAAAATTGAGATAATCGTTAAAAATTTAGATATAGCTCCCATATATATCTTCGTCCGATTTTGCCTTTTATTGTGCACCAAACGTGTAATATCAGTCCGAATAGTATGGAATTTTGCACGTATGATCAGATTGGACCTGAAAATAAGTATGCCAAATTTGATGGAAATCGGTTCAGATATAGATATAGCTCCCATATATATTGTTCATCCGATGTGTTATTTTTGTCCTCCGCAGCCATAATATGCACTCTGTACAAACAATATTTGGGGAAATATATCAAATGCAGCTCAGAAATACCTTTGCTAAATCTTATCGAGATCAGTTCAGATTTGGATATAGGTCCCATATATAACTTCGTCCGATTTACCTTTGATTGTGCACCAAACGTCTAATATTTGTCCAAGTGGGATGGAATTTGGCACTCACGACCGAATTGAGTCTAGCAGCTAGTATGTCAATTTTTTCATATATACTGTTCATCCGATTTGTCATATTTGTTACCCACAGCCGTAATATGCACTCCGTAACAACGATATTCAGGGAAATATATCAAATACAGCTCGGAAATATCTTTGCCAAATTTTATCGAGATCGGTTCCGATTTGGATATAGCTCCCATATATATTTTTATCCGATTTAAAATTAACTGTGCACCAAATGGGCAATAAAAGTCCGAAAAGATACAAATGCTTTGGCACATTTAGTCTTTTGAACTTTAAATTATAATTATAATCATAGCGTGTATGATTGAATTCTCCTATAAAAACTTTTAATTGTTATGCGAAGCTCTACTAAATCAGCAAAGTGGTGTAGGGTATCATAAAGTCGACCCCGCCCGACTTTAAGACTTTCGTTACTGGTTACTTTTGTGATAGGCTAAAAACAAATTAGTCCTCTCCATTAAGGTATCTTTTAACCCGAACCAAATTCAACGTTTTTCCATGTCATGGGTGCATAATTTTTAAATGTCACCCATTCAGTGCATCTTATGGCAAACTCCACCCTTCCCCTGTTCTTTTTATGATCATATCACCTTGAGTCACCTTAAAAATGTTCTTCAAACTTTCTCCCACCAACGTTGGGATTTACCAAAATCATTCCTTCTTGCACAGATGTCAGATGTAAGCAAATTCATTTTGTTATTTCATTTATTCCTTAGTTCTTTTGTTCATTTGTTTGTTTGTGTGTTGTTCGAAAAGTTAAACAAAATTAAAAAATTACTTTCTTTTTGTTTTCACAACGAATTGGAAGTTCTGAAAGATTTCGCAAAAAAGAAAAAAGAAGTGTTGATTGCATCCTGAATGCATTCAAACGAAATAACATTTTGTATTATCGTTATTCTCCGAAGGATATATGTGAAGGAATGGAAATTTTTTTTTGAAAGTTTGTGTTTTGTTGGTGTTGTTTTCTTTTTTTTTATCAAATTACAAAGATTTGTAGATTTGTTTACAGCTAAAACATGGCATGGTGAAGATGCACACCAAGTGCAAGAGTGTGGGTGTGTGTACACAAACTCCCAACACACATGCACACTCAAGTAAATGAATAATAAATTCTAATAAAAATTACAATTTTTGTTATTTTTTCAAAAAATTAAAAAAACACCAAGGGGAGGGAGAGTGTGAGAGAGGCAGACAGTTCCTGGTAGCAAATCGAATTGACTTGGTTTTTAAACCACATAATGTTTACAAATTTAATTAAATTCCCAAACAAAGTTTTTTTATTTTCGAAATAAACATTGAAAGTTTAGCAAAATTTCAAAATTTAAGACAGAATACAATTTAATTTAATTTGTACTTAACCTCAATCGAACATCATTGACCACATCAACATTGAGTAGCATCTTTGTGCAATATTTTTATCTTTGAAATAAATTCTTTTGCCATTGGCCGGTCTTTGATAAAATGCTTGCGGATATCCTTTACCAGCTCACACACACACATACAGATTACAAATTCACATGCATGTATGTGTGTAAGTTCGTATCGTATCATATCTATTGATGACTTAATTGAAAACTGTATAAATCTACTAGAAATCCTTATGATATAAGTTAACTTTTCAAAATATATATATACTTAAGAGATATATACTCACACATACAAATCTATATGTATGTCGGTATACATGTATGCAACTATACATGTATGTAAGTAAGTAGTGTATACATTTTCATTGATTTTCAAAGCCAAGGAAACCGAAAGTCTTTATCAATTTCCTTGAGGTTATTTTTTTCTTTTTCTGCTTCGAAACGAGATCACGACAATGGACTGACGACCCACCAAGTAGTCGCCCACAAAGTGGAATGTTAAAATATTAATAATACTTAATAAAACACATTCTCTATTTGGAAAAGGCTTCAAGCAAGGAGACCAAACACAAACAAACCATTGCTATCATCAGAGATAGGACAAGTCATCTAGACATGCATGCATCGCACATGTACTTATTATATTAGGGTGGAGAGTGATTCTTAGATAATCCTACATATAATTGAACTTGAAATGTGTACTTTATAATAACAAAATATTCGAAATATATAGAAAGATTACTCTTATGAATCCCGTCTACAAGAAAGAATGTTTTTATTGGTTCTTTGAGATTACTTCCTACTTAGGGCCGCCTCCACAAGAGGGGTATTTCTAAGCCTAAGGGATGTATTTTATGTTCTCCCAATTTTTAACTCTCTGATTACATCGTTTTTATACCCTCTGCCATATGGCTAGAGAGTGTATATATCATTTGATACGGCCAAATCACGCCTAATCGAAATAACGCTTTTAGACCCTAGGTCTCTTTTTACCAAATCCGTTTCATGAAATTTTAAGTCGATTTAGCGATGTCCGTCCGCCTGTCTGGTGCGATCAATAACTCTCGAATGGAGTATCAGATTTGGTGCAAACTTGGTACATCGTAATATTTTTGTCAAACTTAGATCGAGTTCTGAGATGAACAATATCGATTCACTACTTCTGGTACCTCTCCATAAAAGGTCAACATTTTCATAGAAAATAACGGATCGGATTTTATTGAAACTTTGCAAATCTTGATATGTGCATTACCGAGTACGGGTGCGATAATAGATAAGATCGGACTACTCCTTCTAGTACCTCCCCCACATAGGGTCCAAATTTAGAATATCTAAAACGCTCATAAATTGCGAAGTATGCATCAGATTCTCTTTAAATTTCGCACATAACAATATTTTAGCCATTATAGGAAGTTGTAATAAATGGAAAATACTGGTTCACACCTGCTGGTACCTCCTCTACCTACTTCAAAATTTTGAATAAGATGGGATATATCGATCCATTCCTTCTAATGCCTCCCCCACAACGGGTAAACATTTTGAATAATAATAATTGTTAAAAAATGTGGAATAAGAGTCCTATTGTCTTCAAATTTCACACAGCCGAATATTTCTACAAACACAAGATCAGGTATGAGGAATGGATAAAATGAACTTTTTCTTCAGATACCTCGCCCACAATGGATCAATATTTTAAATAAACAAACATGAGGCAAATTGAAATGATCAAATACTACACAAGATCTACTATGGACATATAATATATCCATCCACTCTTTCTGGTACCTTCACCACAAAGGGTCAAATATGTCATCGATTTTCTTCAAATATTGTATTTTACAATATTTTTACCAACAAGAAATCTAATCTGAACATGAAATTTATGAACCCACTCCCCCTGGTACCTTTTCCGCTTTTTAACATTATGAATAAATATAACCCTTATATATGCTAAATAAATTAGCGACTTTCTTCAAAAATCGTGTATATTTGGAATTTTGATCCACTCTTTCTGAAAAGTTCCCCAAAAAGTTGATCATTTTAAAAAAATTATATACAGATTATGTCACCTCCAATGATTATATTAGACTTAGGTCATGAGCGACATAGACAATATTGTCTATGTGGTAGCTCTCCTATAGAGGCTCAAAATTTTAAATAATAATAAAACATTTTAAAATATGCTTAAAGAATGAGTTTTAAGGGTCTAAGAAAGGGTATTCTTAACAACTCTTTTACTAGGGAATTATCTATTTAAAGGATTAGCTTTGTATAAAGAGGGCTGCTTAGAAGACCATCTTTATGAGAGAGGATGACATTAAGCGTCCTTTAGATACAAATATCCACATCTTGCATCTCAAAAATTTGTGCCCTGGAGGATCCTTTTATTTCTATTTTTAGGTTCCTTTTAAGAAACTATGCTTTTAACTTCAATTTCTTTGCAAAACGATGCATTTAGAGACTCAAAATATAACTTAATAGGATGTTTTTGAAAGTATGGGTTTTTAAAAGTCCCTTCAATAAGCGAGATTTTCCTACAAGAACTTGGGTTCTAACCCTTCCTATAACAAATTTTCTGTCGTAGGACTCGTTTTATAAAAATGCTTTTCAAGTCATAGTTCTTACTTTTGAGGATCTACATAGAATCACTTTCTGAGTCGATTTTTACATTTCAGTCCTTCTGTCGATGTATTTTTGTGAACAAAATGCAGGTCGCATTTATTATCCGATAGAGATGAAATTTTTCAAACAACACTTTTTGACCCATATTTGACAAACTCTATTTTAATTGGTGAGAATCGATTTAAATATCATCTATATCTATAAAATCTATATCTATAAAAGAGGAAAATGTTTGTATGTTTGTTTGTTTGTTTGTTTGTTTGTAATTTATGGACTCGAAAACCGCTGAATAGATTTTCCTGAAAATTTCCATACATACTGCAACATCGCCTGAATGTAACATAGGCTATATACATTTTTGAATTTCCACTTGGAACTGGAGATATAGCATCAGAATCGGAGGTACCTCCCAAAAATTTAGATTTTATATGCACATATCTATTGATTGGTTGAAGATACAGTCCCCAAACTTCGAATACGTAACGGAATTTGGAACAAAAATAAGTTTGCCAAATTATATTGTAATCGGTTCAGATTTGGATATAGCTCCCATATACATTTTCAGCCGATTTCATGTATTTCGTGGACCAAACACGATATGTATTTCCAATTGTAATGAAATTTAAAATAAGTAACGGAATTGGGAGCCAAAATGAATTTGTCAAATTAAATTGAAATCGGTTCCGATTTGGATATAGCTCCCATATATATTTTCGACCGATTTCATGTATTTGATGCACCAAACACGCTATGTATCTCTAATTTCAATGAAATTTGGAATGTGTGGCGGAAATTAAAACAAATATACATTCGTCAAATTATGTTAAGATCGGTTCAGATTTGGATATAGCTCTCATATATATTTTCGACCGATTTCATGTATTTTATGCACCATACACGATATGTATGTTCGATTCCAAAGAAATTTGGAATATATAACGGGATTTTGATTAGAAAATAAATTAGTCAAATTATATTAAAATCGGTTCTGATTTGGATATAGCTCCCATATATATTTTCCGCCGATTTCACATATTTGATGCACAAAACACGATACGTATTTCCGATTCCAATGAAATTCGGCATGAGTTGCTAAATTTGGTACAAAAATATATTTGACAAATTATATTCAAATACGCTCAGATTTGATTATAGCTCCCATATATATACTCAGCCGATTTCACATATTTGATGCACCCAAAGCGAGAGAGACAAAATCTGGCACCAGAAAAAATTGCCAAATTATATTGAAATCAGTTGTGGTTTGGATATAGCTAACATATATATTTCGGCCGATTTCATACATGTTATGCACCAAACATGATATATATGACCGATACCAATGAAATTCAAAATGTGTGGCAGAATTTGGTTACAATAATAAATGTGACAAATTAATTGGAAATTAGTTAAGATTTGGATATAGCTCCCATATATATTATCGGCCGATTTCACATATTTGACGCACCAATTTCAATGAAATATGAAAGGTGTGGCGGAATTTGGTGTAAAAGTATTTTTTTAGAATTATATTTAAACCGGATCAGATTGGGATATGATTTTAATAAGAACCATTGACCCACAACGCCTTACGCTAACACTAAAAAACAACACAACAATTGATTTGAAATACGCTTATTACGGCGAAGTATGTTGCTATCTCGAATTCACTAATTGCAATATAAATGCCACTCAACTTAAAAAGATTGCAGTTTACTGCACGCTTGGTATTTGCTATGAAATAAATAAATCCGAAGGACAAACCCTTCGTGTATGTATGTCATGTTACTGCTTTTCTAATGGTTTTGGTTATTTATTCATTAAAGTAGTGAAATAATTTTTTTTTTTTTACTTTTTAAATTTGTTTTTTTTTTAACCAACATATATTCGTAAATAAAATTTTGAATGCATATAAAATCAAAAGGGGTAGCGAAGCGCACCGGGTTCAGCTAGTACCATATATATCTTCAACTGATTTTGAGTTAATTGTGCACCAAAAAGCCAATATCAGTCCAAATTACATGAATTTTGGCACATCTGACCAAACTCAGCGTAGGATTAAGTAAAAAAAATTTAAAGAAAATTGATTCAGATATAGCTATAGCTCCCATATTTATGTTTCATCCGATTTTGGGTTTTAAGTCCCAACATGCGTAATATGCATTGTACAACAATGGTATTCGGTACCAGATATCTTACAGACCTCAGAAATACCTTTGCCAAATCATATCGAGATCGGTTCCAATATTTGGATATAGATATAGCTCCCATAAATATCTTCGACTGGTTTAGGTTTATTGTGCACCAAATGGTTAATATCAGTCCATATTGAGTAAATTTTGGCACTTCCGACCGAATTCAGTCTAAAAGCAAGTAACTCAAATTTCGTAAAATTCGTTTCTGATATAGCTTCCATATACATATATGTTTCATCCGATTTGGTGTCTAAATCCATTACTTTCGTAATATTCATTTTATAACAATGATAACTGGTTTCAGATATCTAATAGAACTCAGAAATACCTTTGCCTAATTTTATCCTGATAGGTTCAGATTTGGATAAAGCTTCAATTTATATATATCTCCATCCGACTTCACGAAAATCGGTTCAGTCACAAATGCATCCGTCTAATTTAGCGGAAAACCGACTCCCCTCTAAACTGCTCCTAAGTCATAATATGCATTCAAAAACGACCATAGTTGATATGATCTATCCCTCATAAATTCCCTATATGAACGTTTATTTATACTGCGGTGTAGGATATCATAAAGTCGGTCCACCCGACTTTTGACTTTTTTTCCTTTTTTTTTTTTTGCTGAATTCAAACAAAAACCTTTGAAAATAAAACAGTATTGGAGCGGGTACCATTCAAAATATCAAGCGGTATTTTGACTATACTATGATCTATATTAATAATTGGAGAAGATTTTTTTCAAAAAAAAAAAAAAATACGAGCATTCCGGTCGTCAAATTTAGTTAAAACCTACAAAATATCGAGCATTTCTGTCATTTTGGGACTATGAGTGAACCTACAATATTTTCAAGGAATATTTTTTCTGAATAAAAAAATCGCAAATGGCCTAAACATGTCTTTCCGCCGATCTGTTCGTCGGTGGTAATGTCTCTAGCTTCGAAAGGATCTACTAAAATTTTTCTCATGATCATTTTTTATGCAAGTTTCATGAAATTTCATATGAAATGGCAACACCCGATTTTAGGATACATTTAATAATTGGGGTTCTCATTGATTCCATCAATTTCAACTGTTCTGCCCGGTTGAGAGTATTAAAGTTCTCAGAAAATTAACTAGGGACATATGCATTATCAGCATATTATTTTCCCCCAAAGCAAAAATTATATGAAGTTACACCCTAATACCCTCAACAGACCCGGTTTTTTTAGTTTAAAATGTTTGCATAGCACAAGAGGTACCAGAGGCAAAAAATAAATATCTAAAAGAGACTACTTGTACTTTCAAGAAGGATATGAAAGCTATTATGCAAGTACGTGTACAAACACAAACACATACGCATACTTGTATGTATGCAAAAAGCACACTTACCATGTGCCTTATGTGCGTGTGCATGTTTGGCATGTCTTGATGCATTCGAGAATTTCTCTTCAACATCAACAGAACATGTACTATGCGCTTGTTGATTGGAGTCTATCAATTGAGTGAGCTGGTCATGCCTAAGAATACATGGGACTAACATGAAAACGAATAAATATTCCAGCGGCGTGATGGAACAAACGAGGGACTGCCAGTCGTCCGGGTAGATGGATAGATAGAACGTCTCAGACATATGTACATTCTCGGGTGTTTTTGTGTGTATGGCTCGTTGATGGAAATGGAAAATGGTGAATACTATACGCAACTAGGGTGTGGATAGTGAATGCAATTGTGGTAATGTGATTATCATGCATTTATTTTGCTATGATATTCATATATGGGTCATATTATGACAGTTTGTTGGATATATTTGAAGGATCCCCCATAAGGAACCATTTTCAAAATAGCTCTTCGGGTCAAATGAAACAATTTCACACTCTTCCACAATTTTGGAAATTTTGGGATGAACACTCCTCGAAATCTATGCATTTTAGGTGTATATTGTCTTCGCCAATAGTACAGCTAAAAATATGGTGAATTTTTTGGTTGAAAATCTTGGCCCTGTTTTAAAATTTTGTTAAAAATTCCCTTTGAATGGAATCCTAGCAAGTTAAAATATTTCACAAAATTAGTTGTCGTAAAATTCTACTGCAGATCCTAGAAGACGTCAGCTGTCTAATCATTATCTAAATGCCATGAATTGAAACCGTACTATATGTGACATTGTGCAAAAATCTCCAAGAAATCATCATTTTTAAATGACAATGTCAAAGTCAAAAATATTCTCTATCAAATTTTATTATAAGTCAGCAAAGAAAAAAAATCTCTATTTTCATTGTGTAACAAAAAAATATTTTAAATATATTAGATTCTTTTCGGAACATTGATGCCAATATTTTTATACCCTCCACCTTGGAAAGGATGGTATATTAACTTTGTCATTCCGTTTCCATGTCTAAATATTCGTTGTAGAACCCACAATGTATATATATTCATAATCAGCATAAAATTCTAAGTCGATTTAACGATGTCCGTCTGTCTGTCCGTCTGTCTATTGAAATCACGATAGAGGCCACAATATTTGACGTAGAGTGTCAAAATTTAGCAGAATAATTTGTATTGCGTCTAGTATGTTTGGTATTGAAAATAACATATATCGGTCCACGTTTTGGTATTATCCCCGCATAACGGTACCTCCCGATATTCGGTATTTTGAGGATTTTTGCCACATTTTTTCATGGATTTGTCTAAAAATTGGTATTTGTTGGTCATAGTGGGTTCTAGCTGCGGTGGCGAAACATTGCATGATAAGTCCAAATTTTGGCATAGCCCCCATATAGCGGTACCTCCCGATATTCGGTATATTGATGATTTTTGCCGCATTTTTCATGGATTTGTCTGAGAATTGCTATTTGTAGATCATAATGGGTCCTAGTTCGTGTGACGAAACATTGTATGTATAGGTCCACGCTTTGGTATATCCCCCCTATAACGGTATCTCCCGATATTCGGTATTTTGATGGTTTTTGTGAAATTTTTTCACGGATTTGTCTAAAAATTGGAATTAGATGGTAATAATAGGTTCTACCTCCGTTGGCGAAACATTCTATGTATAGGTTCACGTTTTTGTATAGCCCTATATAGCGGTACCTTCCGATATTCTGTATTTTGATGATTTTTGCCACATTTTCCCACGAATATGTCTAAAAATTGGTATTTGTGGGTTACAATTGGTTCTAATGTTTCCATTACCCTAAGGTGGAGGGTATTAAAAGTTCGGCCCGGCCGAACTTAATGTTTTTTTTACTTGTTTTATATTCAATGGAAATAGAGTTTTCTTTCCCTTGGTGATTTAGAGTAAATTTGTATTTGATGTCATCCTCCTAAAATGATGGCTTGTTGAAGATATTTGAACAAATTCAAACAAAGTACGGCTTTAACCCTAAAATATGTTTTCAATATATACGAATTCAGATAAAATTTAGATTTTTGACGTCTTCTAGGGCCTGTAGTAGAATTTTATGGCAAATAATTTTGTGGAATATTTTGACTTACTACGATCCCGTTTCATAGATGTTTTTTATATATCTTTGTGCATTTGTCTGTAACATGGAGAAGGAAGCGAGATAGACCCATAGACGTGTAATATCAGCCCGAAATGTATGGAATTTTGCACATACAGCCAAATTAGGTCTGAAAATAAGTATGCCAAATTTAATCGAAATCGGTCCAGATGTAGCTACAGCTCACATATATATTGTTCATCCGATTTGTTATTTTTGTCCTCCGCAGCCGTAATTTGCACCCTGTAACAACAATATTTGGGGAAAAATATCAAATGCAGATCAGAAATACCTTTGCTAAATTTTATCGAGATCGGTTCAGATTTGAATATAGCTCCCATATATAACTTCGTCCGATTTACCTTTGATTGTGCACCAAACGTCTCTAATATTTGCCCAAATTGGATGAAATTTGGCACTTTCGACCGAATTTAGTCTAGAAGTTAGTATGTCAAATTTGGTGAAGATCGGTTCAGATATAGCTATAGCTCCCATATATACTGTTCATTCGATTTGTCATATTAGTTACCCACAGCCGTAATATGCGATCCGTAACAACGATATTCAGGGAAATATATCAAATAAAGCTCAGATATATTTTTTGCCAAATTTTATCGAGAACGATTCAGATTTGGATATAGCTCCTATATATTATCTGATTTCAAATTAATTTTGTACCAAATGGGCAATACAAGTCCGAATTTAAAAGATACAAATACTTCGGCATATTTAGTCCTTTGAACTTTAAATAATAATTATAATCATAGCGTGTATGATTGAATTCTCCCCTAAAAACTTTTAATAGTAATGTGAAGCTCTACTAAATTAGCAAAGTAGTGTAGGGTATCATAAAGCCGGCCCGCCCGACTTTGGGACTTTCTTTACTGGTTAATCATATTTTAATAAGGATCAAAAAAAGTTTTCTGTTGACTCTCTTGATGGTTAAAATTTTCGACCAAAGTATTCATCATATTTTTATCTGCAATATTTCCAAAGATACTATATACCTAAAATGCAGGGATTCTGAGGAATCTTAGTCTGACAATTTCTAAAAGTTTCGAGGTGGCGGAACTTGCCGACTCTATTTACGTTATTTTGCGATATCAACTTTTTAAACGCCGATGCACGTGTCTTCTTTTGTTTAGCTCTACTCTTATAATCTGCTGGATTTTTTCCTCTAATTATTGAAAACAAATTAAAAAGTATCTGTCGGTTTTGCCGAAAAATGTATACCCTCAGCCAATATTCTATTATTTAAATATATTTTGACTTCTGTTATGATTATTCAAATTGTTGACCTTCAGAAGGAATAGGCCAATGTGGTCCATTTCGTATCAGACCTAAATAAATATGATATAAATATTGAGACATGCCAGGTTTCGACTATAACAGTAACTTCCTTCATTTCATATGAGATATGTGATAATTTATAGGAAATTTTAAAATATACGTGAGGTACCAGATATAGTCGACCGAAGTCTATTTTCAGAATCCAGAAAAAATATTGGTATAGGAAAAATTATTTCCAATTTTATGCACAATCATAAAACGTGTAAAGAAACGCTGACTTATTTCGCAAGTTATAACAGATAAAAGTATTGCAAATTGTGACCTTTTGTGGATGAGGTACCAAAAGGGGCTCGCAGATATGTATCATCTTCACAACAGATATTATGTTAGCAAAAAAGGTTTGTGTGTGTGAAATATGAAGATAACAGGATGCTTATTTTGGATTTTATGATCGTTTTGGTTATTCAAAACGTTGACCCTTTGTGGAAGAGGTACCTGAAGTAACCTCTTTCTCTACCTGAATGGAATCAGATGTTAATTTCGCGTTTTATGAGCTTCGTGGATATTCAAAATATCGACCTTTTGTGAGGGGATACCAGAAGGAAGGCCGATATATTCCATCTTAACACCAGATCTTGATTCTATAAAAATATTTGTGTGAAAGTTTAATACAATCGATTCTTACATCACATTTTATAAGAATTATAATTATTCAAAATTTTGACCCTTTGTTGGGATGCACTTAATGGAGTGGAGCTATATTATCCATTCTTGCACCTGACTGAGAACTGGGGCAAATATTAGGATTTGCAAAGTTGGAGCTAAATTAGATTATTGCTTCTCTTTCTGCAGAGAAAATATATTTTTCGAATATTTTATGGGGGAGGTACCAGAAAAATGGACCGATATTGCCCATCTCCGAACTCGATCTAAGTTTGACAAAAGTATTACGATGTACCAAGTTTGGACCAAATCGGATACTCCCTTCAAGAGTTATCGTGCGCACCAGCCAGCCAGACAAACAGATGGACAGACATCGCTAGATCGACTTCAAATGTCCTGAAAAGGATTTGGTCCAAAGAGGCCTAGGGTCTAAAACCGTTATTTCGACTAGGCACATTTTGACCCTATCAAATGCTATATACCCTCTCTAGCCATATGGCTGAGGATATAACTAGCCATGTGTCTAATGAATACCATTAACATACAACATTTTTGGCTACTAGGTCAATGCTGCACCAAACGAAAATACATTTTCAATTTCAAAGTTCTATATATATATTTTTATACCCTCCATAATAGTATGGAGGGTATATTAAGTTTGTCATTCCGTTTGTAACACCTCAAAATATACATTTTAGACCCCATATTATATATATATATATATTCATGATCAGCATAAAATTCTAAAAGTCGGTCCGTCTGTCCGTCTGTGGAAATCACTCTAGCTTCCGAACGAAATGAAGTAGGTTGATAAAATTTTACTCAAATGTGTTCTATATCTGTAGGACTTTTGGTATTGAAAATGGCCCAAGTCTTCGTATAGCCCACATATAACAGTTACTCTCGATATGCGGTATTTTTATAATTCTAGCGATTTTTTTTACCGGAATTGTTTCAAAATTAATATTTAAAGTTTGTAATAGATGCTACGGCTTAAGACAGAAAAGGAGCCATGTAGGTCCACGTCTTCGTATAGCCCCCATATAACGGTACCCCCCGATATTCGGTACTTTGATGATTTTAGCGACATTATTTGCCGGAATTATTTCAAATTTGGCATTTGAAGTTCGTAATTAATACTGTAGCCTATGACATAAAATTGTCTGTGCAGGTCCACGCCTTCGTATAGCCCCCATATAACGGTACCCCCAATATTCGGTATTTTGATGACTTTAGCGACATTATTTGCCGGAACTATTTCAAATTTGGCATTTGAAGTTCGTATTGAATACTATAGCCTATGACCTAAAATTGTCGGTGCAGGACCACGCCTTCGTATAGCCCCCATATAACGGTACCCCCGATATTCGGTCTTTTCATGATTTTAGCGACATTATTTTCCGGAATTGTTTCAAAGTTAATATTTAAAGTCGTAATAGATGCTACGGCTTAAGACAGAAATTGAGTCATGTAGGTCCACGCCTTCGTATTGCCTCCATATAACGGTACCCCCTGATATTCGGTATTTTCATGATTTTAGCGACATTATTTACCGGAATTGTTTCAAATTTCGCATTTGAAGTTCGTAATGGATACTATATGGATACTATGTAAGAAAATTGTCTGTGCGGATCCACGTTTTATAACCACCATGGTTCTTCCCTATATTCGGTATTTTGATGATTTTATCTACATTATGAAGAGATTTTTTTCTTTCAAGTTTCGCGTTTCATTAAAACTTTACACTGATCAACAGAAAAAATAATTACAGGGTTTTTTAATAATTACAGATTTATTATTACAGGATAGAATATGAAAGTAGTACTAACAAGTAAATATACAGCTTAGTTCGGCCCTTTCTCCATTAGGGAAAAATATTTTTTGTATTTTCTTTATTCCTAAGATATCGATTTAAAGTGGAATATTGAAAAAAAAAATAATCCAAATAGATTCATAATTGTAATGCGATTATTGCTTGCCTACCGTAATATGTGTCAAGAAACCCATCAAAATACCATTGTGTTGGTTATTGTTAGGAACAACCCCATTGAAATATCTGACTAAAATTATCAAAATGTCAATTATCGCGGGGTATCATTATATAGAGATTAGGTAATACATGGACCTATATGGACAATTTTTGGCCAGGAGAAGACAATTCCATAAAAAATCAGTAAAGAATGTCCTAAAGTCGGGCGGACCGACTTTATGATACCCTACACCACTTTGCTAATTTAGTAGAGCTGCACATAACAATTAAAAGTTTTTATGGAAGAATTCAATCATACACGCTATGATTATAATTATAATTTAAAGTTCAAAGGACTAAATATGCCGAAGCATTTGTATCTTTTAAATTCGGAATTGTGTTGCCCATTTGGTGCACAATTAATTTGAAATCAGACATAGATATTTATGAGAGCTATATCCAAATCTGAACCGATCTCGATAAAATTTGGCAAAGATATTTCTGAGCTGTATTTGATATATTTCCCTGAATATCATTGTTACGGAGGGCATATTACGGCTGTGGGTAACAAATACAACAAATCGGATGAATAATATATATGGGAGCTATAGCTATATCTGATCCGATCTTCACCAAATTTGGCATACTAGCTTCTAGACTCAATTCGGCCGTATGTGCCAAATTCCATCCCATTTGGGCAATCATTAGACGTTTGGTGCACAATAAAAGGCAAATCGGACGAAGTTATATATGGGAACTATATCCAAATCTGAACCGATCTAGATAAAATTTAGCAAAGGTATTTCTGAGCTGTATTTGATATATTTCCCTAAATATTGTTGTTACAGAGTGCATATTACGGCTGCGAAGGACAAAAATAACAAATCGGATGAACAAAATATATATGGAAGCTATAGCTATATCTGAACCCATCTTCACCAAATTTGACACACTTCCTTCTAGATTCAATTCGGTCGTATGTGCCAAATTCCATCCCATTTGGGCAAATATTAGACGTTTGGTGGACAAAAAAAAAACAAATCGGACGAAGATATATATGGGAGCTATATCTAAATTTTTACCGATTATCTGCAATTTCAATAGGGTTCGTCCTTGGGCCAAACAAATGTTGTTTGGAAAATTTCATCTGAATCGGATAATAAATGCGACCTGCATTTTGTTCACAAGAATACATGGACAGACGGACGGACAGACGGACTGACATGCGTAAATCAACTCAGAAAATGATTCTATGGAGATCCTCAAAAGTAACTGTGGGTCTATCTCGTTCCTTCTCCATGTAACAAATGCACAAATACATTAAACCCTTACCACCTTGTGGTGTAGGGTATAAAAATTGAGCAAAATCATGAAAATACTGAATATTTGGATGCAATTGTAGGCCTTTTTGAACAATTTTAATTAGAGGCATAAGTACCTATTAATAACTTAACATATCGGATTACAGACAAATGCATTGAAAAATTTTAGCTTAAGTCATAAAAATACGGAATATTGAATATCGGAATATTGAATATCGGGAGTTACCGTTAAATGGAGGTTAAACTATATAGTGGACCTATACAGACCATTATCTTTCAGGGTTCAATATTTTGCAACATTTCGTATCAATCGGTCTATTAGGGTGCATCCAGAACCAGCAATAGTTCTGTTATTTGCAAAAACCCAGGCCAATATTTGCGGTGATGTTGGAACAAATCGAAACCCTCCTATGCATAATACGAGATTAACGACTATTCAAAACATATATTTTTTGTTGGGGGAAGTTGAATACTAGAAGAAGTGGACCCATATTGTACACTTTTTCACTAAGCATACAAATATTGCCATAAAGTAGCTTTGGACTCAATCGTAGACTCCATTCAGTCTATATGTACTCTATTATTTTTATACCCTCCACCACTTCCGCTTGTAACACCTCGAAATATACATTTAAGACCCCACAAACTACATATATTCTTGATCAGCATAAAATTCTATGCCGATTTAGCGATGTCCGTCCGTCTGTGGAAATCACTTCCGAACGAAATTTAGTAGGTTGATAAAATTTTACTCAAATGTATGTTATGTCTGCAGGATATTTGGTATTGAAATTTGATCCACGTTTTGGTATAGCCCCCATATAATGGTATCTCCCCATTTTTTGTATTTTTTTAATTTTGACCATTCAATTTTTCTACCGAAAAGTACAACGAGCATACATTGCCAGAGAGGAAAAGATCGACTTCCCTTACGTTTAAATATTTTTCAGATTTAATCCTTTTAGCTTCTCGACCTCCCCCCCCCCTCCCCTCTCTTTCTTTCCCACGAGTTCAATTTAAGTTTGTCATTTGTCAATATCAGTTAATGGTCTGAGCAATCGTCATAAACCGCAAAGCATATGGCTTTAGTCTGTACGGCACACACAGTTGCCCTTTACGGCTGTCATTGCCACAGACTCAACCCAACAGAATTTTTTCCTCATAATCATCCGCAGCAGCAGCTGGATTATGAAACGAAAATGCTACAAGTCGCCTACGCTCGTCATAAAACCATCGAATTGACTTGCATTTCTTAAGGCTAACACAAAAAGGATTTGTAAAGCGATTTAAGGATTTTATTTTCTTCGTATTTTTTTATTTATTTTTTTCCTTGTAATAACACAAGAGGCTTTTGTGGGTTTATAGATGGGGGTACAGAGAGAGAGAGAGAGAGAGAGAAAGAATGAGGGCGGGGGTGAGCCCGTTAAAATTAAATGTAGATAATATAAAGTACATTAAAGCCATTCAGGTCGTGCACCCCATTACAGAAAATAACATGTTGTAGATCATCAAGAGCATGTAACTTATTTGGTACAACGGGGTGAGATGAATTAAGTTGCGTCTAGGGTCTTATTGGAAAATCCACTAAGCCATACGAAAAAATGAAACATTTTTACACTCTCTTCGGAAGATGTTTATTGATTTGAATGCCTTATGTTAAGTTTATTAATACATGTTTATACAATAAGCAAGAAATAAATAAATTCCGGTTCGCCGGACTTTTTGTAGGCCAACAAAATTGGTTGGCATCGCATAAAATATTACTGACATCAATACGAGGATTATTTTGGCTGAAAATTTTAAACCTCAAGCAAGTAACAATAATAGTCTAAGCCCCATAGTTATACCCTACAACACTATGTGTTGGGGGTATTATAAGTTTGATTGGGCCAAAAATTAGGTAACAGTAGGTAATTGGTAATTGGTTTCCCACATATATATGGATCTTCCTATCTCGCCGAGCTGAATCGATGTCCGCCCGTCCGTCTGTCCATGTTAATTTGTAATCACTCTACAGATCGCAATTATGGCCCGATCTTCACGAAATTTAGAATGGAAGTGGGGTTATGGCAAGAACAGAAGAATAGATGATCGCATAGTATTTAGGAGTTGAAATGGACCAAAATCTGAAAATTTTCCTTATTTTTCAGTTGCTCTACAGATCGCAATTATAGATCAATCGACGCATGGAGCTAGAGCTTAGGGCTAGAAAGAAGTCCTCCAATTTTGATGGTCATCGTATATACCGATTGTAAATATATCGGATATATATAGCGAAATATATACAATGTGTATATACAAAGGAAGCTAGAATGCTTATATCTCAAGAATGACTGGACCGATGTTGACAAATTTTGTCAAATCAGAATGCCCTCTTGGCATAAAAGTATAAAATATAAAAAAATCGCATAAAACGATGCTATTAATGGGAAAGATTCGTGGTGGAATTCAAGCGTGATGGTGTGATTTCTTTATATTTTGCTGGAAAACCGCAAGTGGCTATCGTTAAAGCACTCCAGCATTTAAATGTGAATAAATCTTTTGTGTCTCGTACCATCGCTCGTTACCGTAATGCTGTTAGCATAGTCCGACGTGAAGGAAGTGGACGGAAGAAAAGAGCAACATCAGCAGAAATGTTTTGAAAAGTAAAGAAGCGACTTTATCGAAGCCCGTGTCGCAGTGGCCGAACTAATGGCTTGTGAGCTGAACATATCGCAATATTCCATTCGGCAAATATTGAAAAATGAGCTCGAACTTCACCGCAACAGATAGAAAATAGACTCTAAAGAGGTGCTTCGCTTGGCCGAAAATGGTGAACTGCCGAATTTGGTTTTCTCCGATGAGAAAACATTCGTTATACAGCAGTTTGTAAACAAACAACCGTTGCATCAGAATAAATGCCGAATATTATCGCAAAAATATTCTAGAGGGTGCCTTAGGCATGCAAACATTTTGGCCGCAGACCTTCGACATTCCAGCAGTACTCAGCACCATCGCACTCAGCACGCGCCACCCAAGAATGGTTACAAAATGAGGTCTCTCGCTTCATTTCCAACGCACAATGTCCGGCAAAAGCTAAGGATACCAATCCATTTGACTATTGTGTCTGGAGTATTTTGGGTAAGCAAGGTTGGTACTAAAATGATACCAAAGTGTCGATCACCTCAAGCAAGCGTTTCGACGGGAATGTGCCAAAATACCGCAGAGCAACATTCGGGCAACGTGTAACTGTTTCATTGGCCGTTTGAAGACCATAATTCGTGCCAATTCGAACAAATCTAACTTATTTTAAAAATTGATGCTATTTCCGACATTTTTTGATTTCATTCAAAAACGGTAAAAAAGTGTAAAAATTATTACATTTGACTCTGTTGCAGTTTTTTTATCTCACCCTGTAGATGTCACTGTTGGTATCTGGAATTAAGATTCGGAGGTGGGTTTGAAAAGGCGTCCTATATTTGTACGTAAAGTACTAAATGGTACTATATCTGGTACAAGCTGGTATTAGGTGAGTTGATAGTGCTTGAAATCTGAAAATTTTACGTGATAGGGCTGAAATCCTCAAATTTAATATTGAGGTCTCTGTTGGTGTTGAGATCTGGTAGCGGGCACTTGCTACTTAAATATATTTCGGATTCCGTTATGATTATTTAAGATCTTGGGTTTTTTTTTTTTTTTTTTTTTTTTTTTTGAGGGGATTTGTGTTTAAAACGGGGTACGGATTTATTACATTTTCGCAATACGGATAAAAATATTGGGATGTTATTTCCAATGTCAATATTTATTGTTTCTCAAAACTCTGATATTTTGTGGAGGACGTATCAGAAGGAATGCACCTACATATTCCATACGTACATTAGATCTATGGTTGTAGAAATATTGAGATACATAAAGTTTGTTTGAATTGAAAATTATCAGAGTTAATACTTTTCAAAATTTGGCATTTTATTGCATTTTCGGCATTTAGGAATGACAAATTTGCTGAAAACCAAGCTCTATAAGTATAGAGCATTGACAAGTGAATGAGAATCACCCTCACTTATTGTCTTTCCCAAAAAAATTTAATTGTTACTTCTACAAATTGCATAAATTGTAAGGTATCCCACAAAAATTGAATGGAGTATTCGATGTGGTCGAAATTCTGAATAAACATAGCTCGTATAAAATTTGAAATGTATCGCTGATATTCTTCAAACTTTGTATATGCGAACTTTGCGTATTTTGACAGATTCATGGCAAAAACTGGTCATATTGTTCCACCACTTCTGAACCTTCTCATAAAAATTCCAAATATTCAAAAAAAAAAAAATAAATCTTAAAAAATTCTTAAGGCGTATCCGTTTCGCTTGAAATTTCACACATCGCAGTGATTATATCAAACATAAGTTAAGTGTAAAAATTTGCCTACCCGTCATGGCACCTCTTCTACCTATAAAATGTGAAATGATTCACCGATTTTTTCAAACTATACAAAAAATTAATATTTCTGTCAGAAATATATCCAAAGAAAATGTTAAATATAGGCATTTTAGTTGAAATTTCAAAGATCAGATTGCCTTCCAAGAACTTGGTATTTGCTGGCTTACCCTTTTGATCATTTATATCTATTTGACCATAATTATTAAAAATTGCTCAAATACAATTTTAGGTTAGGGAAAATTTTTCAGTTACAAATATTTTCGATTTGGACATTGATAAATCAGTCAGTCGAAAGTGTTACACATCGCACAATTAATAATTTACACAAGGCGCTACAAAATCTCCGTAAGCCAAAATACACTTCAACAAAGAACTCTACGGAAAATCTAAAGGATTGCTTGGAAATGACAATTTTTCACAGCACATGTAACATGTGGCTAAACTGTCACAGCGTGGAAGTGCTGCTGTTTCCGACAGTCTGCTGTTAAGCAGCCATTGAGGCAGTTTGTCATCAAGTCTCCGTTGCTGTGTGTGCGTATGTCCCACTAACATCATTCTGGGTGTGTGTCCCTCTGTGTGTGTGCTTGGGCGCCAACAGCAGTTTATCTAAATACACCAAGATTTTAAATGATAGGACATAAGGACCGGCATTTATGCCACACCAGAACGCTTCGAGCACGTCATCGTGTGCTGTTTTGTGAAACCACAGTCGAAAAGTATTAGTGCTGTCGTAAATTTAAACACAACTCATACATACACCAACATACTCGTAGTCATGTGGGATGTGTTTGGACAAGAATAATGAGACTTTGGTTGAAAATTCAGTAGAAACATAATAAAATTTCCTAAGGATTTTTCAAAGATATTCTCCTGTTTTGATGGCGAGCTTAAAGTTGGTGGTTTCACATTGCGTGTGTGTTTGTGCGGGACGTGGGATGAAAATTGAAAATGAATTGTGGTCCATGGGTTTCCGTGTATTATTGCCACAGGAATGTGTCAACAATTTAAATGGAATCAGTAGCTAAATGTGATAAGAAACCAAATTATGGATTACAACATCTCAGATTGTAATCGGAAAGGTTGCTAATTTAAGATTTTGTGCATGAGACCTAACAAATTATCTCTAATTGATTTTGTGGGCATTATATATAATATAATATAATATAATATAATATATATAATATAATATAATATAATATAATATAGAATAATATAATATAATATAATATAATATATAAATAATATAATATAATATAATATAATATAATAATATAATATAATATAATATAATATAATATAATATAATATATAATATAATATAATATAATATAATATATATAATATAATATAATATAATATAATATAATATAATTAATATATATAATATATATAATATAATATAATATAATATAATATAATATAATATAATATAATATAATATAATATAATATAATATAATATATCATATAATATAATATAATATAATATAATATAATATAATATAATAAATATAATATAATATAATATAAATATAATAAATAATAATATAATATAATAATATAATATAATATAATATAATATATAATATAATAAATATATTATAATATAATATAATATAATATAATATAATATAATATAATATAATATAATATAATATAATATATATAATATATATATAATATAATATATATAATATAATAAATATAATATAATATAATATAATATAATATAATATAATATATATAATATAATATATATATAAATATAATAATATAATATAATATAATATAATATAATATAATATAATAATAATATAATATAATAAATATATATAATATAATATAATAAATATAATATAATATAATTAATATAATATAAATAATATAATATATATAATATATATAATGTATGATTTTGTGGGCATTTTATGTGGAATATTTTATTAGGAATAATTTTTTTATTAGGAATATTAGGTAATGATCTATTACTCAAAAACCTCCATGATTTCTGAACGGCAAGCCCTTAAAAATCGATTTTTTTTTGTCAGGTGGACCTTGAAAATATTTCTAAGTAACCACAATCTTGGCCAATTGATTCTTGAAAGAAATTCTTTTAAAATGCACGATTTTTGGCCAAAATGGCCTTAACAAAATTCAAGATTTTTATCAAAAAGTTCCTGATTTAAAAAAAAAAAAACAAGTTAAAAAGTATCTAAGATTTATTCAAAAATAATTATATTAAAAAAATCGCGTTTCCTTGATGGAAAACAAGTAAAAAAAACATTAAGTTGGGCCGGGACGAACTTTTAATACCCTCCACCTTAGGGTAAGAAAAGGACCTATTATGACCAAGAAATACAAATTTTTAGACAAATCCGAGAAAAAAAATGTGGCAAAAATTATCAAAATATCGAATATCGGGAGGTACCGTTATATGGGGGCTATACCATAGCGTAGACCTATACATACACTGTTTCGCCATACGAACTAGGACCCATTATGACCAACAAATACCAATTTTAAACAAATCCTTGAAAAAATGTGGCAAAACTATCAAAATACCGAATATCGGGAGGTATTGTTATATTGGTGCCTTAGAAAAACGTGGATCTACATAGGTAATGCTCTGTTATTCAAAAACTTCCATGATTTCTGAACGGCAAGCCCTTAAAAATCAATTTTTTGTCAGGTGGACCTTGGAAATATTTCTAAGTAAACACAACCTTGGCCAATTGGTTCTTGAAAGAAATTCTTTTAAAATGCACAATTTTTGGCCAGAATGACCTTAACAAAATTCAAGATTTTTGTCAAAAAGTCCCTGATTAAAAAAAAACAAGTTAAAAAGTATCTAGGATTTATTCAAAAATACTTATATTAAAAAATCCCGTTTCCTTTATGGAAGTTCATGAAAACTGTTTTTTTAAATTCACAATTCTTGGCAAGGAATTATTTTTAATAAACACATGATTCTTTGCAAGAAAGTCACCGAATATATTTTAAAAATTCGGATTCTGGGCAGAATATTATTGTCAAATATTCAAGAAGCAAATATATGGCAAAATAATTCAAAATAAACGAATAAAACCAGAATGGACATATCTTGGGAAGTAAGTTCTTGGAATATTCACTATACTCCGCAAAGAAGTCCTTGAAGACTATTTTTTTTTTAAATACACGATTCTTACAAGCAATATCTTTACTATTTTTTTAAGACATCCACGATAACTTTGTGCGACAACATTTAATTTTTTCAATAATTACGGGGAAAATCTAACAGATAATGAAAAAGAAGACACGCTTATCGGTGATTGGAAAGATTACATGGCAACGTAATCTAAATAGAGCGGACAAGTTCCCCCCTCTTCCAAATTTTTCGAAATTTTCGCATTAAGATTCCTAGGAATCCATTAATTTTAGGTCAAACTATTCCAAAACATTGTCTGTTATAAAATTCTTCTATAGGTCCTAAAAGTTCGCACATTACTATGTGTGCGAAAACTACATCCATATATCAACAGAGGCTTCAATGTCAAATTTGAGGACTCCAGCCTCATCTCTTAAACCAATACAAAATTCAGTACTACTTTTCATACAAATATATGACGTATTGCAAAACCACTCCAAAATCCCAAACACAAATACCATCAGTAATCTAAATCTCAAATTTCAGAATTTTATCTTTATTCCTTCACCAAATACCCAATTTAGTGTCATTTAGTACTTTTCGAACGATTATTGTACACAATCCCAAAACCAGCTCAATATCTCAATTCCAAATACCAACAGACTCAAAATTGAGGACTCCAGCCCTATACCTTAACCCAATACCAAATTTAGTATCATTTAGTACTCTTCGTACAAATGTGGGATGCATTTCCAAATCACCGGCAAATCACAAACACGAACACCATCAGTAACCTAAATAGCAAATGTCTGAGTTTTATGTTTATTTCATCACCCAAAACCTAATATAGTACAGTTTAGTACTTTTCGTACGATATAGTACACATATCCAAAATGAGTTCCATATGTCCCGGCTACATATGAACAGCGGTCCCAATACGAAATTTTAGTTTTCAATCACTTTCTCTTGCCCTAATACCAAATTGTACCTAATATAGGACTATTTAGTACTTTTCTTGCACTTGTTTTACATTTTTCCAAAATCGCCTCTTTATCATAAACGTACCATCAACAGAAATCACCATACAAAATTTCAAAATTCCAACTTCATTCGTTCACCCCCAAACGAAAGTGTTCCAAATTTAGTACCATTTAGTACAGATCGCACACTTAGTACACATTTCCAAAACCACCTTCAAACTATATCGAACTTACTTTCAAACCTTGATTCTCATTATTAACTATATTCTTTCACATAATATCAAATGGTACTAATTTAGAAGTTAAGTACCATTTAAGAACTTTTTGTAACCTTAAAGTTCGAATTTTCGCAAAAATTCTTTGCTACATCTATCCTGTACTCCATCAGTGACTCTCATACCAAATTTCAGAATTCTAGCTCGTTCTGTTTGTCCGATACAAAGTATTCAATTTTGAGTACATTTTAGTACGAATTTCCAAAACACACCAACGCACAAAAACTGACATTAGGTGAAATTTCAAGATTCTAGGTTCAGCCGTTTCATCTGGGGGTTGATTCTAGGTTAGTCAGTCAGACCTAAATAGCGAACTTAATAAATAATTTCAGGATTTCAGCTCGTTAATTTTCCTCATTACCAAATTTAGTACCATTTAGTGCAACTATAGTACGCATACCCAAAACCAGCCCTTTTCTCAATCACAGACACCAGAAGTTACATTCATATTAAATTTCAGGATTTCAGATCTATTCCTTTACCCAATACCAAATATCGTACAATTATAGTATAAATTTCCAAAACCACCTCCAGATCTTAATTCTAGATACCAACAGAGTTCTCAATATCAAATTTCCAATCCTTTTTATACCCTCCATCATACTATGGAGGGTATATTAATTTTGTCATTCCGTTTGTAACTCCTCGAAATACTCATGTCAGACCCAACAAAGTATATATATTCTTGATCAGCTTAAAATTCTAAGACGATTTAGCCATGTCCGTCTGTCTGTTGTAATCACGCTCTCTTTTGAACAAATTGAGATAGAAGGCTAAAATTTTGCACACATGTATATTTTGCCAGTAGGCAGGTTAAGTTCGTAAATGGGCCATGTAGGTCAAAGTTATCATGTAGCCCCCATATAACGATACCTCCGGATATTCGGTATTTTGATGATTTAAGCGACATTATTTAACGGAATAGTTTCAAATTTGGTATTTGAAGTTCGAAATGGATACTACACCCTAAGACAGAAAATTGTCTGTGTAGGTCCCCGTCTTCGTATAGTCCCCATATAACGGTACCTCCTGATATTCGGTATTTTGGTGATTTTAACGACATTATTCACGGGAATTGTTTCAAATTTGGTACTTGAAGCTCAAAATGATTACTACACCCTAAGACAGAAAATTGTTTGTGCAGGTCCACGTCTTCGTATAGCCCCCATATAACGGTACCTCCCTATATTCGGTATTTTGATGACTTTAGCAACGTTATTTAACGGTATTTTTTTCAAATTTGGTATTTGAAGTTCGAAATGAATACTACACCTTAAGACAGAAAATTGTTTGTGCAGGTCCACGTCTTCCTATAGCCCCCATATAAGGGTACCTCCCTATATTTGGTATTTTGATGACTTTAGCAACATTATTTAACGGTATTTTTTCCAAATTTGGTATTTGAAGTTCGAAATGAATACTACACCTTAAGACAGAAAATTGTTTGTGCAGGTCCACGTCTTCCTATAGCCCCCATATATTAGTACCTCCCTATATTCGGTATTTTGACGATTTTAGGTACAATACCCACCGAAATTGTTTGAAATGTGGTATTTGAAGTTCGTAATGGATGCTACAGCCTGTGACAGAAAATTGTCTATGCTGGTCCAGGTCTTTGCACAGCTCCAATTTAACGGCACCTCCTTATATACGATATTTTGATGATTTTAGCTGCATTATTCACCGTTTATTTCAAGTTTCCAATTTGAATATGGTAATGGCTTATGACAAACAATGCCTATGTATGTCCACGTCGTATAGACCCCAATATAACGGCTATATTCGGTATTTTTAAAATTTTAACAGAATTTTTTAAGGAATTTATTTTTTAAAAATTTCCAAATTCGTTGCAAATGGTGGAGTGTATTAAAAGTTCGGCCCGGCCGAACTTACTGCTTTTTAACTTGTTCACTCTAGGTCCACAATATATATTTGGCGCTTCTAGTCCACAATATATATATTGCACTCACAATATATATTTGGCACGCCCACAAAAATTACTAGAATCCTGTTAGCTAAATATCATAGATGAACATTTAGTAACTTTAAGAACCATTTTAGTTCCAGCTTCAAAAAATACAGCAGTTGTAATTCTAAACGTTTGTTATGATACCAATTTCGAAATTCGATGTATAAAAAATTTACCCGATTTAAATATTTATAAAGTGTAAATTTTTTTTATAGGTTAGTCATCGTAACACTTGCTTATTTTTGCAATGTTGAAAAATGTCAAGGAAACAAGTTTTGGTACCGAATTAAATACAAATGTTAAGAAAAAGTTTACCTTTTTTCGTTTTAATTAAAACATAACGAATGGAAACTAATAAAATTACACATATCCAAATAAAGCAAATATCCTTTATTATCCTGATACCATTTTACAATTACTCCCAAAAAAAGTCCTATCACTTGTCTGCCCGCCATCCAAGTAGTAAAAGTCAAATAAAATTTGAAAAATTAAATAGCATATCCTTTTGTGTGAAATTTTCATTGTCATGACGACTCGACATGAATTCTTGGATGCCAGTGATGTTAACTGCGAATGACATTATGAAATTTGAACAAAGCTAAAAAATGCGGCAAGAAACAAAATATGCAAGAAAACCCGCTGACAGATGTCACCGTCAATTTGAGTGACAAATATTGAGACTGTCGGCGACAACAGGCAATTCAGCCATCACGAAGCAGCGCAACACATCACATCGCAATGTGACTTCTAAATAGCAACAACAAAGCTGAATGCTCTCTCGCTCTGTCTCTCTCGTTAATCAAAAGTGATGAATGAGATTTTGATTTGACATTGTCATAGTTCAAATTGGTCTACATGAAACCAAAGTGAATGTAAAGTTTTCTGCGGGGAAGGTGAGGAAGGTGTTGACAAAATTTAAATATTGAAGGACGTCACGGTATTAGGTGGTTATGCGGTGGATGTGGTCAGCTCAGGAAGGAAATATAAAAAAATCAATAAATTTTTTCATGAAATATTACAAACTGAAATCCTGGAAGAAAACTGTTAAATGGAGTGTTATAATAGCATATGTACAAATAGACATAGAGGTAAAGTTTCATATGATTGCCATTACAAAAACCTATAAATATAACCAGACATTATGGAACAAAAAACACGCAATAGGTAAAATTGGAAACAATATATGACCAATATCACCGAAACCTAAACATAGGTGAAGCAAAGGTTAGCCATTTTATAGCACGCGAATTGTGAGTATATTTTATGAAAATTTAATATTTTATATATTTTATATATATATATAAAAAGGATATACAAAGAGTACAAACGTATCGGGTCAGTTTTTGCCGACAGATGTATACCCTTAGCCAATGTTCGATTATTTAAATATATTTTGACTTCTATTATGATTATTCAAATTTTTAATCCTCTATGGAGTAGGTTTCGAAGGAATGGGTCAATATTGTTCATTTCGAATCGGAGCTAAATAAATACGATATAAATATTGCGATGTGACAGGTTAAGACTATATTGATTTTTTCTTCACTTTATATGAGATATGTGATAAATTCTGGAAAATTTTAAAATAAATTCCTATATTTAGATATAGCAAGTTGTAAAGAGTCGCTGAGTTGCTTCGCAATTTATGACAGATAAAACTATTGAAAATTGTGAAAATTGTGTGGGTGAGGTACCTGAAGGGGTTCACATATATATTTACTCTTTACAACAGAACTTGTGTTATTTTTATGTGTGTAATTTAAAGACTGTGGGATGCTTATTTCGTTTTAGTTTAGTTCAAAATCTTGAACACCATGTGGAGGAGGTACCAGAAGGATAAGGAACGTGTCAAGCCTGAATGGAATTGGATGTTAATTTCGCAGTTTATGAGCTTTATGGAGATTTTAAATTTCAATCTTTGTTGGTGAGGTACTTAAAGGAGTGGACCGATATATTCCACCTTCACAGCAGTTCTTGTGTCAGTAGAAATAATGGTTTGTGTGAAATATAAAGAGAACGTGATGCATATCTCGGATTTTTTGATCGTTTTGGTTATTCAAAACTTTGACCTTTTGTGGGGAAGATACCAGAAGGAATTTTCCCATATCTATCCTTGTAACATATCTTGTGTTGATAGAAATAATGAGATGTGCTAAGGCTGAATGAAATCGGATTTTAATTTTGCTGCTTATGAGCTTCATGGATATTAAAAAATGTTAACCCTTTCTGGGGAAGGTACCAGAAAAAGTGAACCAATATACTCCATCTTTACATCAATAAATATATTGTGATGTGTGAAATTTGAAGACAATCATATTTTAAAAGAGTAATAATTATTCATAATTTTGACCCGTTGTGAGGTCAACTCAGGAAGGAAATGTAGAAAAACAATAAACACTTTCATGAAATATAACAAACTGAAATGGGAACATATTTTTGCAAAAAATAAATTGTTGGTCCTTTTTTTTCAAAATATAGTTAAAAACGCCTTTTAATTGGATCTTATCAAGTCAAAATAGTCTACAAAATTATTTGTCATAAAAATCTACTATTGGTTCTAGAAAACGTTAAAATTCTATATTTTACCTTAACGCTAGGTATTGATATGTGTTAAAAACACATTTTAGGGTTCAACCGATCTCGTAATTCCTTTGGAGTTCTAACCTACAAACGAGTTTTATCATATCCACATGGAAATTTCCACAATCAAGACTGAATAAGAAAGTTTTTCTGGCATTTAGGTAAGATTTACACTTTTTACGTCTTCTAGGAGCTATAATAGAATTTTATTACAAATTATTTGGACTTGCTAAGCTACCATTTGAAGGGCGTTTTAACTATATTAAAAAAAAAAAAAAAAACAACCAAAAAGACCCCTTTGGCAACTCACTTATGGGATTAAATGTTCGACCAAAATATTCCTACAATGCACGGATTTCGAGGAGTCTTAATCTGAAAATTTCCAAAAGTGTGAAAGAGGGAGGTAATTACCCTCTCAACTTTTGTTATTTTTATACCCTCCACCATACTATGGAGGTATATTAACTTTGTCATTCCGTTTGTAACTCCTCGAAATACTCATATCAGACCCAACAAAGTATATATATTCTTGATCAGCGTAAAATTCTAAGTCGATTTAGCGATGTCCTTCTGTCTGTCCGTCTGTCTGTCCGTCTGTATGTCCGTCTGTCTGTCTGTTGTAATTACGCTATCTTTCGAATGAGAATATTGAGATAGATGGCTAAAATTTTGCACACATGTTTATTTTTCCAGTAGGCAGGTTAAGTTCGTAAATGGGCCATGTAGGTCCATGTTTTCATATAGCCCCCATATAACGGTACCTCCCTATATTCGGTATTTTGATGATTTTAGCGACATTATTCACGGGAATTGTTTCAAATTTGGTATTTGAAGTTCAAAATGGATACTACACCCTAAGACAGAAAATTGTCTGTGCAGGTTCACGTCTTCATATAGCCCCTATATAACGGTACCTCCCTATATTCGGTATTTTGATGATTTTAGCGACATTATTCACCGGAATTGTTTCAATATTGGTATTTGAAGTTCGTTATGGGAACTACAGTCTATGACAGAAAATTGTCTGTGCGGGTCCAGGTCTTCGTATAGGCCCCATATATCAGTACCTCCCTATATTCGGTATTTTGACGATTTTAGGTACAATACCCACCGAAATTGTTTGAGATGTGGTATTTGAAGTTCTTAATAGATGCTACAGCCTGTGACAGAAAATTGTCTATGCTGGTCCAGGTCTTCGCACAGCTCCAATTTAACGGCACCTCCTTATATACGATATTTTGATGATTTTAGCTACATTATTCACCGTTTATTTCAAGTTTCGAATTTGAATATGGTAATGGCTTATGACAAACAATGCCTATGTATGTCCACGTCGTATAGACCCCAATATAACGGCTATATTCGGTATTTTTAAAATTTTAACAGAATTTTTTAAGGATTTTAATTTTTAAAAATTCCCAAATTCGTTGCAAATGGTGGAGGGTAATAAAAGTTCGGCCCTACCGAACTTACTGCTTTTTAACTTGTTCGATGTAAACTTTAAAAACGCCGATACGTGTGTCTTCTTCTTCTGGATATACTTTCTTAATTATAAGTTTTCTTTCCGAAATATGAAATTCTCTCAACCACACACACTCACAGTGACATCTATAGGGTGAGATAAAAAACTCAATTTCAATGGCTTTATCCCGAGCTCATTTTTTAATATTTGCCGAATGGAATATTGCGATATGTTCAGCTCTCGAGCCATTTTCGATTTCGATCTGGTCGCTTCTGTACTTTTCGAACCATTTCAGCTGATGTTGCTGTTTTCTTTCGTCCACTTCCTTGACGTCGGGCTACGCTACCAGTATTACGGTAACGAGCGATAGTACGAGACTCAAAAGTTTTATTCACATTTAAATGCTGAAGTGCTCTAAAGATAGCAACTTGTGTCTTTCCAACTAAATATAAAGAAATCACGCTTGAATTCCATCACGAATGAATTTTTTTCTTGAAAATTCTCACCAAATTGCTTTTGTACTCTTGTAAACAATATGAGCTGTCACTGATATAATTATAACAGCTGTCGGACGAGTGGCTTAGAAAAGACATTAGCAGTTTGAAGTTTGTTGCAGTTTTCTTAATCTCACCCTGTATATGTTTCCTTCGACACGATAGGCCGCCCTTAATATGCAAAATACGATATATTTTGGCACATTAGGCCGAATTTGTCCTGGAATCAAATACGCCCGTCCCCTTTATTTTTAGCCCAGAAAGTAACTTATTTGTACTTTTTGGTACATTTCATTGTCGATATCCACGTTTGAATTGTTTATCAAATTTCTATGAAAAACTGTTTTTTTTTCTGATTCTAATTTAATTTAAATATTTTTAAAAGAAAAAAAATGGCGATCACTCGTTTTCTCAAGCCTCTTGGAAGATTTTGAAATTGTTAATTTTGCCTAAGTTTTTTTGACCGTTTTCAATTAAGGCGCACAATTTGGTTCGTTAATTTGTGTTTTCCGTTTTTTTGTTTTTCGAATTTGATGAAATTTTGTTTCGGAATTCTGAAGATGAAAGTCATGAAAGTTATGAAAGTTCTGAGAAGGAGTTAGAGAGAGAGAGATGGTAGTTTTGAGAATTTTCAACTTTTGCCAGTTAAGTTTGAGAGTGTTTTGGAAAGGAGTTTGAAGTGTTTGCAATGAATGTTTATGAATTTTTGTGAGTGTTTTTGTTTTGTTTTTCTTTTTTGGAAGGAAAGTGTGAAGAATTTTGGTTTTATTATTTTTTGTGTTCGCGCGGTTCTCATTCGTGTCGTAAAGACCTTTTGCGTGTGTGTTTGGGTGTGTGTTTTTAGTGTAGATGTGTGTTTTTTTGGAGTTGGAGATGGAGAATGGATTTTGAAACCAACACAACAACAATTGGTGTTCGATTACTCCCAATTGTGTGTAGGAATTTGTTAATCACAATTTTAAGGGGATGCGAGCAACCCTTTCGTGTAGAGGCTTTCGAACCGCCGATGATAGGACTTTTGCAAGTTTCATTTATTCGAATTGTGTTTGGAAATTGCAAATGAGAATTATATGAAATAGTTTTGGCCAATGATTCAACCTAATATGAAGGGATGATCGCCAGGGGAAAACCGGTTTCATATAAAAAGGATCTGTTATTCTAAAAATAGAACAAAAATACCTCATCATGAACGGGGTGGAATGAACGAACAAAGACTACGTCCACTAAACTTTTAATTGTGCAACTTATTTCTCTTTTGTTATGATTTTTTGAAGGGTAATTTGTGATCTATTTTTAGAAATCTAGTTTTAGAGAGAGGCACAAACGAGTCCATTGCAGTAATGATCTTTTACTGCACATCACAGGCAAATTAATTTTTTTGTCATTAGATTGTTGATTGAAATCCTAAAAAAAAAATTCCAAAACATAAAAACATACTCCAATCTGGGCAAACCTAAGAGAACAAGCTTCTAATATTTATTTTGCCCTCCACCCTAGAACGACTCGAAATGTCCGCCAGAGATTCCATAATGTATATATATTTTTGATCAATATTTAATCTATGTATAAACGTTGATTGAAATAACAGACTGACTAACCTAGAATCAACGCCCGGACAACGCGTCTGAAACTATAATTTTGCAATTTTGCACAAGGTGGCACAAGTCTTGATACGTAGGCATGTGCTGAGTATTAGTTTTTGGAAACTCATACTAAAAGGGTACGAAAAGTACTAAAATGTACTAAAAACAACTTTAAAAGTATCAGCCGGTTTTGTCGGCAGATGAAAACCCCTAGCCTTGAGTTATGATTATTCCAAAATGTCGACCCTTTATGGGAGAGGTTTCGAAGAAGTTGGCCAATATTGTCCAATTCGTATCTGACTTAAGTCTGAAATTAATGTACAGCGTGCCATATTTGGACTGTATCGTCTACTTCCCACACAAGTACAGGGGGAGATGAAAACAAGTAAAAATACATTAAGTTCGGTCGGGCCAAACTTTTAATACCCTCCACATTAGGGTAAAAGAAACATTAGAAGAAATGTGGCAAAAACCATTAAAATGCCGAATATAAGGAGGTACCGTTATATGGGGGCTACACCAAAACGTGGACCTATAATTACAATGTTTCGCCACACGAACTAGGACCCATTATGACCCACAATTTTTAGACAAATCAGTGAAAAAATGTGGCAAAAACCATCAAAATACCGAATATCGGGAGGTACTGTTATATGGGGGCTATACCAAATCATGGACCCATACATGCAATGTTTCGCCACCGGAGCTGGAACCCATTCTGACCAACAAATACCAATTTTCAGACAAATCCGTGAAAAAAGGTTGCAAAAATCATCAAATTACCGAATATCGGGAGGTACCGTTATATGGGGGCTATACCAAATCATGGACCCATACATGGAATGTTTCGCCACCGGAGCTGGAAACCATTATGACCGACATATACCAATTTTTAGACAAATCCGTGAAAAAATGTGGAAAAAAACTAAAATACCGAATATCAGGAGGTACCTTTATATGGGGGATATACCACAACGTGGACTTATACATGCAATGTTTAGCCACACGCTCAGGGACCCGTTATGACCTACAAATACCAATTTCCAGACAAATCCGTGAAAAAATGTGGCATAAATCATCAAAATACCGAATATCGGGAGGTACCGTTATATGGGGACTATACCAGAACGTGGACCGATATATCTCATTTTCAATACCAACCATCCTAGACACAATGCAAATAGCTCTGCTAAATGTTGGCGCTCTACGTCAAATAATGTGGGCTGTATCGTGATTTCAACAGACAGACAGACAGACGGACAGACAGACAGACCGACGGACATCGTTAGATCGACTTAGAATTTTATGCTGATTATGAATATACATACTTTATGGGGTCTAAGACGAATATTTAAGGATGTTACAAACGGAATGACAGTGGTCGAAAAATGGCTCGTGATCTGAACATATCACAATATTCCATTCGGCAAATATTGAAAAATGAACTCGGGGTAAAGCCATTGAAATTCCGAAAAGTGCAAGAACTTACACCGCAACAGACAGAAAATAGACTCAAAAGAGAGGAGATGAGAAAACATTCGTTATTCGCAGTTTGTAAACAAACAAAATGATCGTGTTTACTTGCCAAAGCGGCCGCTGAAAATGTGAACCTTAGGTTGGCCACCAGAACTCAAGCGTCGATCATTGAGATGGTGTGGGCCGCCATAACAGCCGATGGTCGCTCTCCGCTCGTATTAATCGACCGTGGCATCAGAATAAATGCCGAATATTATCGCGAAAATATTCTGGAGGGTGTATTAAAGCCTTGGGCATGCAAAAATTTTGGCCGCAGACATTGGGCCTTGGTCACACTCAGCACGCGCCACCCAAGAATGGTTACAAAATGAAGTTGCTCGCTTCATTTCCAGCGCACAATGGCCACCAAAATCTCCGGATACCAATTCGTTGGACTATTGTGTCTGGAGTATTTTGGAAAGCAAGGTTGGCACTAAAAAATACCAAAGTGTCGATCACCTCAAGCAAGAGCTTCGCCGGGAATGGGCCAAAATACCGCAGAGCAAAATTCGGGCAGCGTGTGACGGTTAGGCCTGTGACGGTTATGAAGGCCATAATTCGTGCCAAAGGTGACCAATTGAAACAAATCTAAACTTATTCTGAGATTTGATGCTATTTCCGACATTTTTGATTTCTTTCAAGAAAAGTAAAAAAATGGCAGATAGACGGACGACAGACATGCCCAAACCAACTGAGAATGTGGTGTTCTATGCACATCATCAAAATGACTTTTCTCGTTTCCTTTAGCATGTTATGTACAAATGCACAAAGATCCCGTACCATAGTGTGGCGTTTTTTTATACCAACATTGAGGGTATTTTTTGATGGTATAGATTAACGTTTTCGTATGGCCTCCATATAACGGTACCTCCCGATATTCGATATTTTTATGATTTTAGCGACATTATTTACCGGAATTATTTCAAATTTCGTATTTAGAGTTCGTAATGGTTACTACAACCTACAGGGTTGCCCATATTCGATGGACCTTTGGGCCCATTCCAATCGACGAGGCTTGTCCGCAGGCAACATTCTTTGCGTCAATTGAATTTTGTACGGGAACAACTGCAAATCAAGACGAATAATCCGTTGTAAGGTGGACCGGGCCATGCCCAACTGTTGAGGACGGCGTTTTTGGGATGTTCTTGGGGATCTCTCAACACTGGCTCGTACGGCAGCGATATTCTCGGCCGATCGCCTTGGTCGACTTTTATATGGCCTCTTCGGATTAGAAAAAGCCTTATCAGTCGAAAATTATTCGTATAAACGCTCAATGGTGTTCTTAGAAGGCGCACTTCTCACATTTTTTTTTTCACAATTGACTTCTTTTGTTGAATGTAAATTTCAACTATTTCAGAGCGCTCGTGTGGCGTGTATTGGTTGATGGTAAAAATCTGCTTGGACTGACGCTTCAAACTCGGTATGTCATTAAGCGATGTGACATGTCTGTCAAAAGTTATGGCGTTGCCAGATGGGTCCGTCGAATATGGGCAACCCTGTATGACAAAAAATGTTGTATGCAGGTCCACGTCTTCGTATAGCCCCCATATGACGGTACCCCCCGATACTGGGTACTTTATGATTTGTGCTACATTATTCACTGGAAATGTAACAAATTTCGTATTTAGAGTTCGTAATGACAAGAAAATGTTTACTTGTTATATTAATGTTAATTTTAAATGGATTTTTTAATTGATTTTCTGAGACAAAAATTAATAGACAATCCCTTCAAAATTGTATGCAGTTGAATAAAATACAACAAAACTATTTTTTCTTATCCAAGAAAAAAAAAATGGTGAAAATGGTATAAAAACCCCCGGAGAAGCATAACTGAGATAATATTTTATTTTAAGAATAATATTTCTTTAATTTGTTTACTCTCTTCAAATATTATTCTTGTCGGTTAAAGTGGATACGAGCTGTTTCTCACATACCCACTCCATGCGTTCATATGGGTGTATGTGTTCATATTCCTCCTTCACCGAAACAAAAAACTCCTGACCTACCAACACCAGTGGGTTATTGTTCCGTGTTGAACAATAACCGTGGCGTTGACTATGACAGGTGTTGTTCCAGTGTCATGCTTACTCACTCACCTGTCGTCGTCACCATTGCCGTCTTAGATAAACACACACCACAAAAAATACAGCCACCACCATCCTCTTTCCAAATGCCTGCAGTGACGACCGGCACATGCCATAAACGCAGTCGAACTAAACAGCTGCTAGAGTTTCAGTGTTGGTGGTTTGTCGTCTTCACTCCAATGTCTTCGTTGCCTTATGGAAAATAAAAAACCGACAAAAGAAACTATTTCAAAAAAAAAAAAGATAATCTCTTGGGGAGTTCTTTGTAGGTTTAATGTTAGACTTTTTTTCTAGAAATAAAAGGTAATGCAGAGGAATTTTGAATATTACATTCTCGTTTGTATGTTAGGAGTTTTGTGTTCATTTTATGGTTTGAATGCACTTTAAAAAATAACACGCACTTTTTAGAGCTGTCGGCCTGCCAGTTTGTACTTTTTTTTTTTGAAAGGATGTTAATATTTCGTTTAAAGGCATGTTCACCTGTCCAACCATAATTTATGGCAGTTTTTGTTTTATTACAAAAGCACTCAATAATGGAATAGAAAAATGGAGTTTATAGGAGAATTACATGATCTCCTCTATTGAGGTCCTTTGTCTACTTATTTAATATGTATAATGAATACTATACTCTATGCAACAAAAATTCATTTTTTTAGTAATAACAGGAAAAACGCAGTCGATTATGAAAGTAAAGCTAAGAATAGAAAACAAAACATGATTCAGAACTTAGAAAGTTTAAAGGATTTGGTCCTTTTCATACCCTCCACCGTACATAGTATGGAGGGTATATTAAGTTCGTCATTCCGTTTGTAACTCATCGAAATAATCATTTCAGACCCAACAAAGTATATATATTCTTGATCAGCGTTAAATTCTAAGACGATTTAGCGATGTCCGTCTGTCTGTCTGTCCGTCCGTCTGTCTGTTGTAATCACGCTATCTTTCGAATGAATTGAGATAGAAGGCTAAAATTTTGCACACATGTTTATTTTTCCAGTAGGCAGGTTATGTTCGTAAATGGGTCATGTAGGTCCACGTTTTCATATAGCCCCCATATAACGGTACCTCCCTATATTCGGTATTTTGATGATTTTAGCGACATTATTCACGGGAATTGTTTCAAATTTGGTATTTGAAGTTCAAAATGGATACTACACCCTACGACGGAAAATTGTCTGTGCAGGTCCACGTCTTCGTATAGCCCCCATATAACGGTACCTTCCGATATTCGGTATTTTGATGATTTTAACGACATTATTCACGGGAATTGTTTCAAATTTGGTATTTGAAAATCAAAATGGATACTACACCCTAAGACAGAAAATTGTCTGTGCAGGTCCACGTCTTCATATAGCCCCCATATAACGGAACCTCCCTTTATTCGATATTTTGATGATTTTAGCGACATTATTCACCGGAATTGTTTCAAAATTGATATTTGAAGTTCGTTATGGGAACTACAGTCTGTGACAGAAAATTGTCTGTGCGGGTCCAGGTCTTCGTATAGGCCCCATATATCAGTACCTCCCTATATTCGGTATTTTGACGATTTTAGGTACAATACCCACCAAATTTGTTTGAGATGTGGTATTTGAAGTTCGTAATGGATGCTATAGCCTGTGACAGAAAATTGTCTATGCTCGTCCAGATCTTCGCACAGCTCCAATTTAACGGCACCTCCTTATATACGATATTTTGATGATTTTAGCTACTGTTTATTTCAAGTTTCGAATTTGAATATGGTAATGGCTTATGGCAACAATGCCTATGTATGTCCACGTCGTGTAGACCCCAATATAACGGCTATATTCGGTATTTTTAAAATTTTAACAGAATTTTTTGAGGATTTTATTTTTTAAACAAGTAAAAAAACATTAAGTTCGGCCGGGCCAAACTTTTAATACCCTCCACCTTAGGGTAAAAGAAACATTAGAAGAAATGTGGCAAAAACCATTAAAATGCCGATTATGGGGAGGTACCGTTATATGGGGGCTATACCAAAACGTGGACCTATAATTACAATGTTTCGCCACCGGAGCTGGAACCCATTATGACCCACAAATACAAATTTTTAGACAAATCAATGAAAAAATGTGGCAAAAACCATCAAAATACCGAATATCGGGAGGTACCGTTATATGGGGGCTATATCAAATCATGGACCCATGCATGCAATGTTTCGCCACCGAAGCTGGAACCAATTATGACCAACAAATACCAATTTACGAACAAATCCCTGAAAAAATGTGGCAAAAATCATCAAATTACCGAATATCGGGAGGTACCGTTATATGGGGGCTATACCAAAACGTGGACCTATAATTACAATGTTTCGCCACCGGAGCTGGAACCCATTATGACCAACAAATACCGATTTTCAGACAAATCCGTGAAAAAATGTGGTAAAAAAAATTAAAATACTAAATATCGGGAGGTACCTTTATATGGGGGCTATACCACAACGTGGACCTATACATGCAATGTTTTGCCACACGCTCAGGGACCCGCTATGACCTACAAATACCAATTTTAAGACAAATCTGTGAAAAAATGTGGCATAAATCATCAAAATACCGAATATCGGGAGGTACCGTTATATGGGGACTATACCAAATTATGGACCCATACATGCAATGTTCCGCCACCGGAGCTGGAAACCATTATGACCCATAAATACCAATTTTTAGACAAATCGTTGAAAAAATGTGGTAAAAAAAAACTAAAATACTAAATATCGGGAGGTACCTTTATATGGGGGCTATACCACAACGTGGACCTATACATGCAATGTTTTGCCACACGCTCAGGGACCCGCTATGACCTACAAATACCAATTTTAAGACAAATCCGTGAAAAAATGTGGCATAAATCATCAAAATACCGAATATCGGGAGGTACCGTTATATGGGGACTATACCAGAACGTGGACCGATATATCTCATTTTCAATACCAACCATCCTAGACACAATGCAAATAGCTCTGCTAAATTTTGGAGTTCTACGTCAAATAATGTGGGCTGTATCGTGATTTCAACAGACAGACAGACAGACAGACAGACAGACGGACAGACAGACAGACGGACATCGTTAAATCGACTTAGAATTTTATGCTGATTATGAATATATATACTTTATGGGGTCTAAAACGAATATTTAGGGATGTTACAAACGGAATGACAAAGTTAATATACCCTCCTTTCCAAGGTGGAGGGTATAAAAATTACAAATTCGTTGCAAATGGTGGAGGGTATTAAAAGTTCGGCCCGGCCGAACTTACTGCTTTTTTAATTGTTTAAATTGACTTTTAAATGTGATCTTTATGAGTCAAAATATTCTACAAAATTATTTTCACAAATTTTCTATTATGGGTCTCAGAATATTACCCGAAAGACATAAATTTATATTGAAATCCATTTATGTAAAATTCATTTTAAAAGGACAACATCAAAAACGAATTATTCTTCATAAAATTTCACTATAAGTCACCAAAAAAAAGGAAACACGAAAATATTTCCTAATTTCGTGATGGTTTTATCTCCGGTCCTTTTCGAGTTTATACAAAAAAAATTTACATAGAACTTCGTTCTAGACAGAAAGTCTCAAAGGAGATAATAATCTACACCAAATTTTACTATAAGTCTCAGAATAAACTATGCATCAAGGCACAGTGCGTTTCTACGAAATTTACATTTGAAATTTATATTCTAACAAGTTAAAAAGAAGAAGTTCTTTTGGAAGGTACCCCCTCCACCATTTGGAAGGAACTTGAAAAATTAAAAAAAAAATTAAAAATAAAATCCGATAAATACCACTTAAATGAAAATCGTTATATCGGGACTATACAAAGATGTGGATCTGCTTACGAAATTGTTTTGTCATAGGCTGTAGTACCCCTTACAAACTTCAAATACGAAATTTGAAACAGTTCCCGTGAATAATGTCGCTAAAATCATGAAAATACCCAGTATCGGGAGGTACCGTCATATGGGTGCTATACGAGGAAATAGACCTGCATGCGAAATTTTTTGCCAGAGGTTGTAGTATCCACTAAGATCTTCCAATACGAAATTTGAAATAATTCTGGTGAACAATGTGGCTAAAATCATGAAAATACCAAAAATCGAGAGGCACCGTCATATGGGTGCTATACCAAAACGTAGTCCTGCACAGACAATTTTCTGTCATAGGCTGAAGTAATCATTACAAAATTCAAATACCAAATTTGAAATAGTTCCTTCAAATAATGTCTCTAAAATCTTCAAAATACCCAATATCGGGAGGTACCGTTATATGGGGCTATACGAAGACGTGGACTTACATGGGCCATTTTCAGCTTTATGCTGTAGTATCCCTTACAAACTTAAAATACCAAATTAAAAACAATTCCGGTGAATAGCTTCGCTAAAATCATCAAAATGCCGAATATCGGGAGGTACCGTTAATGGGGGCTATACCAAAATATGGACCTGTACAGACAATTTTCTGTCGTAGGCTGTAATATCCATTCCGAACTTCAAATACCACATTCGAAACAATTGCAGTGCATAATATCGTTAAAATCGTCAAAATACCTAATACCGTTTTATGCACAGACAATTTTCTGTATAGGTTGTAGTATCCATTGCGAACTTCAAATGACAAATTAGAAACATTTCCGGTTAATAGTGTCGCTAAAATCATCAAAATGCCGAATATCGGGAGGTGACGTTATATTGGGTTCTATACGATGGCGTGGACCTGAACGGACAATTTTCTCTCTTAGGCTGTAGTATCAATTACGAACTTCAAATACCAAATTTGAGACAATTCCGGTGAATAATGTCGCGTAAATTGCCAAAATACCGAAAATAGGGAGGTACCATTATATGGGGGCTATACCAAAACGTCGACCTATATGGCCCATTTTCAATACCAAAAGACCTGCAGACATAATATACATTTGAGTAAAATTTTATCAACCTACTTCCTTTCGCTCGGAAGCTAGAGTTATTTCTGCAGACGGACAGATGGACGGACATCGCTATATCGACACAAAATTTTATGCTGATCAAGAATATATATACTTTGTTGGGTCTAAAATCTACAGGGTGAGATGAAAAAATTCAACAAAGTCAAAAGACATAATTTTTAATTTTTTTTTAAAAAAAACTTTATTAAATGGTCGCAAAAAATGTCAGAAATAGCATCAACTTTAGAATAAGTCTAGATTTGTTCGAATTGGTCACCTTTGTCACGAATTATGGCCTTCGAACGGCTAATGAAACCGTCACACGCTGCCCGAATGTTGCACTGCGGTATTTTGGCCCATTTCGGGCGAAGCGCTTGCTTGAGGTGATCGACACTTTGGTATTTCTCAGTGCCAACCTTGCTTTCCAAAATACTGCAGACACAATAGTCCAACGGATTGGTATCCGGAGATTTTGGTGACCATTGTGCGCTGGAATTGAAGCGAAGAACCTTATTTTGTAACCATTCTTGGGTGGCGCGTGCTGCGTGCGATGGTTCTCAGTCCTGTTTGAATGTCCACGGTCTGCGGCCGAAATGCTTTAACACCCTCCAGAAAATGTTCGAGATAATATTCAACATTTATTCTGATGTCACGGTCGATTAATACAAGCGGAGAGCGACCATCGGCTATTATGGCGGCCCACGCCATCGCCATGACCGGCGCTTGAGTTCTACTGGCTAACCGAAGGTGCACATTTTCAGCTGACCTCTTTGGCAAGTAAACACGATCATTTTGTTTGTTTACAAACTGCTGGATAACGAATGTTTTCTTATCGGAGATAACCAAATTCGGCAGTTCACCACTTTAGGCCAAGAGAAGAAACTCTTTAGCTCTTTTGAGTCTATTTTCTTTCTGATGCGGTGTAAGTTCTTGTACTTTCTGGAATTTCAAGTGCATTACCCATGGTTTTTTTTTTATCAATTTTACCACATTTTTAAAGCCATTTCCCTTTAATGCTTATTTTTATTGAGATTTCATTAATTAAATTTAATTTCATTTAAATAACATAATTTCAAATTAACTTAATTTCTTTGAACTAAAAAAATACAATATTTATTTCATTCGTAACAATCAAATCAGTGAATGTAAATTTCCCCATCAAAACATTTGCATTGCAGAGTAGTAGCACCCCACACCCACACCGAATATTTACTAACCTAACACAAACAAGCCTATCACCACAAAATCAGTCATTCAGCCAGGCAGGCAGCCACTCAGTCAGTCAATAAATAAATATTTACACAATTCTCTCTATGATTACATTTATTTTTTTTTTTCTGTTTTCTATTTCCAATCTCAACTTGAGACTACTTACGCTGAATATAATTTCTTACGATTTCGAATTTTTTCAATTTCCATATCATTCGTTGCAGGCGCAAGGACAGCAGTGCTCTACAACGTTCCGCTAGCATTGATTCCTTTGCCGAAGTGGTGTGGAGCGATTCGCCACGACCATCGCTGGAAATACCCCGACCCGTGGTGGCACCCTTCAGCAAGCGTCCCTCGGCCAGCAGTTTGTACAGCAATTGCAGTGCTTCGTCACAAAGTGCCCAATTGAATATCAATGAGCTGTGTGTGGGTGGCAGTGGCGGTGGTGGTGCAGGGAGTTGTGGCATGACATCAGGTGCTGGGCTTGGGAGTAGTGGTAATATTGGTGTTGGTGGTGCCATGGTTGGCATCACCACCAGTGCCAATAATCGGCGTGAGAGTTTACTAAGTCCATCGTCCACCCGCCGCAATAAGCTGACAAGAATTATAAATGGTAAGTCAGAAGAAATGTTAGATTTAAAACGTAACCTTTGTGGGGAAAAGGTGTGTTCGTTGGTTATGAAAGGTAAGGAAAATTCTATGAAAAGTGAAGGCGATGGAAAATGGTAAAAAAGAAGTCATATTTTGATAATAAGCATACTAAAAAAAGTAAGAAAGGGCTAACGTCGTCCACATCCGTTTAAGTGAGCGTTTGTCTAATTGGACAAAAATCCAAACGTGCGAGGTTGACTAATATGTATTTTTATACCTTTCACCATAGTATGGAGGGTATATTAAATTTGTCATTCCGTTTGTAATACCTCGAAATATACATTTTAGACCCCACAAAGTATTTATATTCTTGATCAGCATAAAATCTTATGTCGATTTAGCGATGTCCGTCCGTCTGTGGAAATCACTCTAGCTTCCGAGCGAAATGAAGTAGATTGATAAAATTTTACCCAAATGTATATTATGTCTGCAGAACTTCTGGTATAGAAAATGGGCCAAGTAGGTCTAGGTTTTGGTATAGCCCCCATATAACGATACCTCCCGATATTCGGTATTTCGATGATTTTAAGCGACTTTATTCGTCAGAATTGATTCAAATTTGGTGTTTGAAGTTCGAAATGGATACTACAGCCTAAGACAGAAAATTGTCTGTGTAGGTCCACGTCTTCGTATAGCCCCCATATAACGGTACCTCCCTATATTCGGTATTTTGATGATTTTAGCGACATTATTCACCGGAATTGTTTCAAATTTGGTATTTGATGTTCGTAATGGATGCTACAGCCTATGAGACCTTTTTAGTCCTGAAAATGCACAATTCATTCTGTTTGCCAAACTTATTTAATCAAAACTTCAGACTTTCAAGGTTTTATACATTATACAAATTTTTCCTCTTTCGGATAATATGAAAATTTTAACTCTTTTACACCTTAAAGACTTCAAAGTCTTTCATTTTGAAATTTACTGTGAAGCATAGAAGTAAAAACCATGCCATAATAGACCCACATCTTATATTTCGATCGTAAACTATGTCAACGTCTCAATATGTAAACCCTAGAATCCAACAGAGACCTCAATATCAAATTTCAGGATTCCAGGTCTATCCTCAATACTAAATTTCCAAAACCACCTCTATATCTCAATTCCAGGTGCCAAGAGAAATTTGAGGACTCCCTTCACCCTATACCAATTTAACTACTTAGTACTTATTGTACAAATATAGGAAGAATTTCTCAACCACCAACATATCTCAATCCCAGAAACCAATAATCAATATCAAATTTCGAGATTCCAACTCTCTCCCTTCACCCAATAAATTTTTAGTACTATTCAGTACTTTTCGTACAAATATCCACCAAATCTGAAACACAGATAATCTAAATATCAAATTTCAAAGTTTTATCTCTATCCCTTCACCCAATACCAAATGACCACAACATTAGTACATATTTTCAAAACAACCTCCATATCATAACCCCAGACACCAATAGTGAAATCCATATCAAATTTCAGGATTTCAGCTCTATTCCTTCACCAAATACCAAATTTAGTACTTTTCATACAGTTAAAGTACGAATTTCCAAAACCACACCCATAAATCAATTCCAGATATTAACCGAGACCAAATATCAAATTTGGGGATTCCAGCCCTATCTCTTAACCCAATACCAAATTTAGTACTATTTTGTAATTTAGGGCTGATATAATTTCACCCAATACCAAATTGTACCAAATATAGTACTATTTAATACTTTTCATGCACTTATAGTACACATTTCCGAAACCATCTCCGTATTTCAATCACAGATGCTAACAGAGACCTCAATATCAAATTTAGGATTCCAGCCCTTTATCTTAAGCCAATAACAAATATTGTACCATTTAGTAATTTTCGTACAAAAAAACGTCGCATTTCCAAACCACTACCAAATGAAATCAAATAAATATCAAATTTCTGAATTTTATCTGTGTCCCTTCACCTAATACCAAATTTTGTACCATTTACGCATTACAAAATTACAACCAGAGACACCAAATGTGACATTCATATCAAAATTCAGGATTTCAGCTCCAATACTTCACCTTAAACCAAATATAGTACTATTCGTTCAGTTATAGCACAAATTTTCAAAACCCCAATATCAAATATGGGGCTTTCAGCCCTATTTCTTCACGAAGCAATAAATTTAGTGCCATTTAGTACTTTTCGTACAAATGTGGTACGCATTTCCAAACCACTGCCAAATTTCACACATAGATACCATAGTAATCGTAATATCAAATTTTATAGTTTTATCTTTATACCTTCAACCAACACCAAATATAGTACCATTCAGTTCAGAACAAGTGTGGGACATTTCCAAGACCACCTTGGGGACTCCAGCTCTATTTTTTCACCAAATACCAAATTTAGCACCATTTAGTAGGATTATAGTACGCATATCCAAAACCAGCAGCTTCTCTTAACCAGAGACACCAACAATGACATTCATATCAAATTTTAGGATTTCAAATCTTTTCTTTCACCAAATACCAAATTTAGTACTACTTGGTACTTTTCGTACAATTTCCTAAACCACCTCCATATCTCAATCCCAGATACCAGTGGAGACCTCAGAAAAAAATATGAGGATTTCAGCCGTATTACTTCATCCAACAAATAATTCAGTACCATTTAGTACTTTTCGTACAAATATGGGACGTATTTCCATAACCACCGCCAAATCTCACACACAGATACTATAGTAATCTCAATATCATATTTTAGGGTTTTTCTTTTTCTCCCTTCACCCAACACCAAATATGGTACCATTCAGTAGTTTTCGTACAATTATAGTACACATTTCCAAAACCACCTATATATAGCCTGGCTACACATGAAGAGCGATCCTAATACCAAATTTCAGATTTTTAGCACTATCTGTTCTGTATCAATACCAAATTGTACCAAATATAGTACTTTTCGTCCACAAGTGTACTTGTCGAAGACTACCTTTTTTCACAAACTAACCACCAACAGATACTCCAATACAAAATTTCAAAATTCTAGCTTAATCCTTTCACCATAAACCAAATTGTCCCAAATTTAGTACCAGTTCGCACACTTACTGCACATTTTCAGAACCACCCTCAAAAATCATATTTTTGTTTAATGACTTGATTCTCATTAGAAATTTCAAGTGTTTCCATTCACCTAGTACTAAATGGTAACATGTTAGCAGTTTAGTATGATTGTGGAACTTTTCATAACCTTAAAACTCGATTTTAAAAAACCCTTTGGTACATCTATCCTGCACTCCATTAGTGACTTCCATTCCAAATTCCAGAATTCCAGTTTATTCCGTTTGTCCAAGACAAAACCCCAGTCTAATCACTCTCCTTTTCCTTTAGAATCCATCTCTAAGGTTGTTATTGTAAACAAGTAAAAAGGTGTAAGTTCGGCCGGGCCGAACTTTGATTACCCTCCACCAATAGGTACAAATTTGGCAATTTTCAAAAAAAAAAAAAAAAACCGTTAAAATTCTGTTAAAATCTTAAAAATACCGAATGTAGCCGTATATTAGGGTCTATAAGACGACGTGGACCTGCAACCTTTGTCACAAGCTAGTACAATATTCAAATGCGAAACTAGAAAAAAAATCTGTTTATAATGTAGCTAAAATCATCAAAATAACGAGTATAGGGAGGTACCATGGGGGTTATAAAACGTGGGCCTGCACAGACAATTTTTTTTGGCATAAGCTGTAGCATCCACTACGAACTTCTAATACAAAATTTGAAATAATTCCGGTAAATAATGTCGCTAAAATCATCAAAATGCCGAATATCGGGGGGTACCGTTATATGGGTGCTATACGAAGACGTGGACCTGCACAGACAATTTTCTGTCTTAGGCTGTAGTATTCATTACGAATTTCAAATACCAAATAGTTCCTGTAAATAATGTCGCCAAAATCATCAAAATACCGAATATCGGGGGGCACCATTATATAGGGGCTATATGAAGACGTGGACCTGCATAGACAATTTTCTGTCCTAGGCCGCAGTATTCATTACGAACTTTAAATACCAAATTTGAAATAGTTTCGGTAAATAATGTCTCTAAAATCATTAAAATACCCAATATGGGGAAGTACCGTTATATGGGGCTATACGAAGACATGGACCTGCACAGACAATTTTCTGTCAAAGGCTGTAGTATCTTTTACGAATTTATATACCAATTTTGAAACAATTCCGGTAAATAATGTCTCTAAAATCATCAAAATACCGAATATCGGGGGGTACCGTTATATGGCGACTATACGAAGACGTTGACCTGCACAGACAATTTTCTGTCATTTGCTGTAGTATTCATTACGAACTTCAAATACCAAATTTGAAATAGTTTCGGTAAATAATGTCTCTAAAATCATCAAAATACCGCATATCGGGGGGTACCGTTATATGGGGGCTATACGAAGACGTGGACCTACATGGCCCATTTTCAATACCAAAAGTCGTGCATACATAATACAAATTTGAGTACAATTTTATCAACCTACTTCATTTCGTTCGGAAGCTAAAGTGATTTCCACAAACGAAGAGACGGACGGGGATTCCTAAATCGACATTGAATTTTATGCTGATCATGCTGCTGATGTATATTTCGAGGTTTTACAAACGGAATGACAAACTTAATTTACCCTCCATATTATGGTGAAGGGTATAATAAGGCAATACTGAAATTCACCATTGCTCTTCACACTATCCAATGCTGTATTTAGCTCTCTCTCTCTCGTCCATATCTGGGTCAATACTAATAAAATTAACTAGGAATTGAGCAACCAGAATGAAACTCTATCGAAACTATGTCAACAAAATAAAAAAGTTGTCAAAGTAAGTTTCCCTATTTTTGTGTAAAATAGGGAAACTAAAGTTCTTACAAAAGAAAATTCTGCATTCATCGATAATAAGTAGCTACGTGATGATTGCAAGAAAAGTGCATTGCCGTGGCCGAGAGTGGCTGATACCATCCATGAATATATCTATATTCCCCTTTCAATGAAAAAATAATAGACTCGTTTGTTGTTATTATTATTTGATGTTAATGGATGTATGTGCTATTAACCCCCTTCTCGCCACGCCACTGCAGCACCGCCAATGATAAGGCCACAGCTCAACGCATAATAAACATAAAACATAAGTAGTACCTAACAACTTTAGGTAAGTGGATGAATGAATGAATACTCAAAGTGTACTCCGGACAACATAAGCGCACTCACAGAGTATGAATAGAATATTTATTATTCTTGACTCTATCTTTCGTACTCCCCCTCCCCCCCCCCCCCCTTCTTTCTTTTCGTTGTGCTCCTTGAATAGTTTATGAATAATTCAATTCACTTAATGTTAATATAACTTATTCTCAATATTGGAACAAAACTTCTATACAATTATTATTGTGTGTTAATGTGTAGATATCGGTGCAGTTATGATTGATGTTTGGTCACATTGTCGGGGAAGGGGTGGAAAAGGGAAAAAGGATATATATTTATGTATTACATGATTTCTGATTTTGTATTTGTATTACAGCTGAATTGGTATTGAACATAGAGCATGTGAATATACACAAAATATAATTAAAGGAGAAATCCAGCAGATTACGAAAGTAAAGCTAAACAAGTTAAAAAGCTGCAAGTTCTGCCGGGCCGAACTTTTAATACCCTCCACCATTTAGTACAAATGTAGCAATTTCCAAAAAAAAAAAATAAAATGCGTTAAAAATTCTGTTAAAATCTTAAAAATACCGAATGCTTATACGACGACGTGGGCCTGCATAGGCAACTTTTGTCATAAGTTATTACAATATTTAAATGCGAAACTTGAAAAAAACTCTGTTTATAATGTAGCTAAAATCATCAAAATACCAAATAGGGGGGGGGGGTACCGTTATATGGGGGCTATACGAAGACGTAAACCTGCACAGACAATTTTCTGACATGGGCTGAAGTATCCATTACGGACTTCAAATGTCAAATTTGAAACAATCCCGGTAAATAATGTCGCTAAAATCATCAAAATACCGAATATCGGGGGGTGCGGTATATGGGGGCTATATGAAGACGTGGACCTATATGGCCCATTTTCTGTTTTATGCTGCAGTATCTATTACGAACTTCAAATACCAAATTTGAAACAATTCCGGTGAATAATGTCGCTAAAATCATCAAAATACCGAATATCGAGGGGGTGGGGGGGTACCGTTATATGGGGGCTACACGAAGACGTGGACCTGCACAGATAATTTTCTGTCTTAAGCTGTAGTATCCATTACGAACTTCAAATGCCAAATTTGAAACAATTCCGGTGAATAATGTCGCTAAAATCATCAAAATACCGAATATCGGGAGGTAGCGTTATATGGGGGCTATGATATGATATGATAATTTTAACCTACATGGCCCATTTACGAACTTAAGGTGCCTACTGGCAAAATATACATGTGTGCAAAATTTTAGCCTTCTATCTCAATTTGTTCGAAAGATAGAGTGATTACAACAGACAGACGGACGGACAGACAGGCATGGCTAAATCGTCTTAGAATTTTACGCTGATCAAGAATATATATACTTTGTTGGGTCTGACATGAGTATTTCGAGAAGTTACAAACGGAATGACAAAATTAATATACCCTCCATAGTATGGTGGAGGGTATAAAAAAGAAAACACGTGTATCGGCCTTTTCAAGTTTGCATCGCAAAGTAACCTAAATAGAGGGGGCAAGAAGTGTGGTCTCCACTTTTGGAAATTTTCCGATTATGATTCCTCGGAATCCGTAGATTTTAGCTACATATAGCCTGTTCAGCAAACTTATTTTTCTTCCAATTGCAAGGCAAATAGCAAATAGAAATTTTGGTTTCAATACGTAAATCAAACAAGTTAAAAAGCAGTAAGTTCGGCCGGGCAGAACTTTGAATACCCTCCACCATTTGGAACGAATTTAGAAATTTCCAAAAAAAATAAAATCCTTAAAAAATTATGTTAAAATCTTAAGAATACCGAATATAGCCGTTATATTGGGGTCTATGCGACGTGTACCTACGTAGGCTTTGTTTGTCATAAGCCATTACCATATTAAAATTCGAAACTTAAAATAAACGGTGAAGAATGTAGCTTAAATCATCAAAATACCGTACCCAGGGAGGTACCGTTGCATCGGAGGTATACGGAGACCTGGACTTGCATAGACAATTTTTTGATGCAGCCTGTAGCATCCATTACGAACTTTAAATACGACATTTCAAACAATTTCGGTGGGTATTGTACCTAAAATCTTCAAAATGCCGACTATAGGGAGGTACTGATATATGGGGCCTATATGAAGACCTGGACCTGCATAGAAAACTTTCTGTCATAGGCTGTAGTTTCCATTACGAACTTGAAATACCAAATTTGAAACAATTCCGGTTAATAATGTCGCTAAAATCCATTCTTCCATTCCATTCTTTTGCTACCTGTCCCACATAGGGTTCAAGATTTTGAAAGGCAAACTGGTCGAAGAAAGCGAAATAAGCACCCAACTCTCCCCTTCCCCTGAAACAACTCACTGATTCTTTACAGCAGCTATATCTATCCTGAGATGAATATAGAATATATATATATATATATATATATATATATATATATATATATATATATATATATATATATATATAAAGAATCAGTGAGTTGTTTCGTATATATATATATATATATATATATATATATATACATATACAGATAACTGCCTGTAGTCGATGTTTCCTCTTTGAAATCAAAGTTTTTAATGGGAAAAACATTAAAAAATATTACACTTCAAAGCTCCAAAAACAATTTTTTTCCTTCTTAGGAAAAAGTTATATTATATATATAATTCCGGTAAATAATGTCGCTAAATTCATCAGAATACCGAATATCGGGGGGGTACCGTTATATGGGGGCTATACGAATTTTATGTTTTATGCTGTAGTATCTATTACGAACTTCAAATACCAAATTTGAAACAATTCTGGTAACTAATGTCGATAAAATCATCAAAATACCGAATATCTGAAGGTACCGTTATATGGGGGCTATACGAAGACGTGGACCTACACTGCCCATTTTCAATACCAAAAGTCCTGCAAACATAATAAACATTTGAGTAAAATGTTATCAATTGTTAATTTTGTTCGGAAGCTAGAGTGATTTCCACAGACGGACTGACGCACGGACATTGTTAAATCGACATAGAATTTTATGCTGATAAAGAATATACATATACTTTGTGGGGTCAAAAATGTATATTTCGAGGTATTACATGACAAACTTATATATATATATACCCTCCATACTATGGTGAGGACCATAGGTACCATTTAACATAAACTAATTGTTATTTATTGTGGGTGGGTAAAAAAGTGACCACCCACGACCTCTCTCCAGCAACTTTACTTTTATCTAATACCTACGACCAAAGTATGAACACGTCGCAGATACGAAAGATTTAACTTGACATTCTGTTTCACTTTTGTGATTCATAGACTACTTTTGTTTGGCTTCGCAATTAGGGGATGCGAACAACCCTTTCCGCGGCGAGAGATGAGCCACGTAGAATCGTGTTGTCACATTTGTATATAAGCTAGAAATGTAAAAAAAATGCTTATGTGAATTATTAGCATTTAGTCTTTTAGAAATAAACACCGAATGTTCAAACACTTCTTCATATTTCAAACAAACTCATAAAAGCTTTTGCCAAACACGTTTTAAAATTCTCTTACCACACATATGTATACATATTCCAATATTCGCTGCTTGCTCAGGATCATGATTAGAAGTTGAAAAAAGCTTTTTGAAAGAAAGCTTTTTTTGTTGAATGTTATCTTTTAATTTAAGAGGGTTGCCAAATAAAATTCTACCCTTCTTCGCAATTGTGGATTTATGGGATTCAATGGCAAAGCAGAAATCCCTTTTAAATTGAAAAATGGATTGCAATGTTCAGGGTTTTAGAAAAAAAAAAACCTAGCACGCGCGCTTCAATAGTATTATTATAAAATATAAATCTGTATTACTGTAGTAAAAAACAATGCATATGGTTCCAAAACAAAATAGGCATATCAAAATATATAAAGCATACAAGGAGATATCTTAAAAAAATTAGATTTTGTATTTTTGTCCCCCGCAGCCGTAATATGCACTCTGTAACAACGACATTTGGGGAAATATATCAAATACATCTCAGAAATACTTTTGCCAAATTTTATCGAGACCTGTTCAGATCTGCATATAGCTCCCATATATATCTTCGTCCGCCTTTTATTGTGCACCAAACATGTAATATTAGCCCAAATGAATTGGAATTTGGCACATACAACCAAATTGAAACAAGTATGTAAAATTTGGTAAAAATCGGTTTAGATATAGCTATAGTTTCCATATATATTGTTCAGCCGATTTGTTATATTTGTTCTCCACAGCCGTAATATGCACTCCGTAACCACGATTTGCGGGGAAATATATCAAAAACAACTTAGAAATACCTTTGCCACATTTATCGAGTTCAGATTTGGATACAGCTCCCATATATATTTTTATCCGATTTCAATTTAATTGTGTCCGAATTTAAAAAGGCAGAAATGCCGCGGAAACTTCAGCAGAAATCGATTCAGAGGAGGATATTCCTCTCATACATTAGTTCCTGTGGACTTTAAATTATAATTATAGTTGGTAGTATGATTTAATTGTTATGTGAAGTTCTACTAAATATGCAAAGTAGTGTAGGGTAACATAAAGTACCCTCGCCCGACTTTAAGACTTTCCTCACTGGTTTAGATAATGGCTTAGTTCACCGTTCGGTTCATATACAGAAATAGCGGTTTGGTTCAGAACCGGTTAAACAAAACACCTAAAATCGTTTAAATACCAAAACGTCGAACATTTCAATACCAGCAAGTAAAAACGCGTTAATATACTCCAAGATGAAGTAAACTTTAAAAATAAAAGAATCTGGTTTGAATATTAGGTTCACTTCCATTTTTGCCAGCGAAATCGGTTGGTAAAAAGTCTAAGTGGCTGTTATGAATTGCGAGCTTCAAACTCCAAATTTAAAAAAAATCCGTTAAAAATGTAGCTAAAATCGCCAAAATGCCAAATATTTGGAGGTACTGCCTTATGAGTGTTAAAAAGTATAGTGAGACAGTTTTCTGCCACAGAAGAAAGAACCCATTACAAACTTTTCATACCTTACCCATACCGTGAACCCATATAGGCAATGCCCTGTCGCAGGAGCTAGAGCCCGTTAAAAACTTAAAAAACAAATCTGTTAGAAAATCATTTTCAAAATACTAATTGTCAGGAGGGGGGCTATAGGAAAACGAGAACTCACTAACTAAAACTTCCTAATGAAAACAAGTAAAAAGCAGTAAGTTCGGTCGGGCCGAACTTTGAATACACTATATATATATATATATATATATATATATATATATATATATATATATATATATATATATATATATATATATATAGTAGTCGATGTTTCCACTTTGAAAAAAAAAATTATATGATATATGATTTTCACAAATAAAAATGCCGATTATTTCGATTTTTTTCTGAAAAATTTATTATTTTCCTTGGGATTGTGTTGGCAGCCCTGGATATAACTCCAACAAAGTAAGCTTTTTTTTACTTCTTGTTCAAACACTCATGTTGAGGAATGAAAGCTTTCCGTTTTCAATTTACTTTAAACAAAGCTCTGCATTGTGATCATGAGCAGGTTCCTAACAATCAGCTTTTTAAAAACTTTTGTACATGAACTTTAAGTTCAAATACAAAAAGCTTTCACAATGCACATGAAATAATCTACTACCTCAGAAACAACAACAATTTTGTAAAATCGAAATACAAAAAGGCAACAACAACAAAAAAATGCAGCGCTAGTTGTTAAGGTTGTTGTTGGGCTCTCATTCTTTATGGAACTTCATACAAAGTCCGCATGAAGTTTAATTATTCTCTAACTATACGGAAAGAATATAGAAAAACAAAACAAATAGCGGGAGTTTTTTTAATTATGCTTTTCTACTTCACACTCTTTTTCGAGTTGTGCATTCATGGATCGTTTATCATTAATGACATTTATTACTTGAATATTGTGGAACATAGACGGCGACGGTTGGCAAACTGTGGCTGGCCTGACTCTGATATTTTTTCTTCTTATAAAATAATAATGAAAATCAACACTTGCCGATACTTCTTCAAAATGCAAATGCCACAACAATAACAAAATGCATTGTCTGTTGCATTTTAATAACCTTTCCACACACATTTTTTTGGGAATGCCTACCTGCCTTCTTAAGCTCAGGGGTGAAAAGTAAAGGTGCGTCAGGTGTGTGTCCATAAAAATTCACATAACAATTAAAAGTTTTTATGGGAGAATTCAATCATACACGCTATGATTTTAATTATAATTTAAAGTTCAAAGTACTAAACATTTGTATCTTTTAAATTCGGAATTATATTGCCAATTTGGTGCACAATTAATTTGAAATCGGATAAAGATATATATGGGAGCTATATCCAAATCTGAACCAATCTCGATAAAATTTTGCAAAGATATTTCTGAGCTGTATTTGATATATTTCCCTGAATATCGTTGTTACGGAGTGCATATTACGGTTGTGGGTAACAAATATAACAAATCGGATGAACAATATATATGGAGCTATAGCTATATCTGAACCGATCTTCACCAAATTTGACATACTAGCTTCTAGACTCAATTCGGTCGTAAGTGCCAAATTCCACCCCATTTGGACAAATATTAGACGTTTGGTGCATAATAAAAGGTAAATCGGACGAAGTTATATATGGGAGGTATTTCCAAATCTGAACCTATCTCGATAAAATTTAGCAAATGTATTTCTGAGCGGTATTTGATATATTTCCCCAAATATTGTTGTTACAGAGTGCATATTACGGCTGCGGAGGACAAAAATAACAAATCGGATGAACAATATACATGGGAGCTATAGCTATATCTGAACCGATTTCGATCAAATTTGGCATACAAATTTTCAGGCCTATTTTGGGTGTATATGCAAAATTCCATACAATTCGGGCTGATATTACACGTTTGGTGCACAATAAAAGGCAAATCGGACGAAGATATATATGGGAGCTATATCTAAATTTTGACCGATTATTTCCAATTTCAATAGGGTTCGTCCTTGGGCCAAACAAATGATCTCTGTACTTTGTTTACAAAAATACATGGACAGACGGACGGACGAACATGCATAAATCGACTGAGAATGTGATTCTATGCAGATCATCAAAAGCAACTGTGGGTCTATCTCTTTTCCTTCTGCCTGTTACAAACAAATGCACAAAAACATAATACCCTGACCACCTTGTGGTGTAGGGTATAAAAAATCAGCGAATACTTCCTAAACTTGCAATGAATGAATAAATTAGTATATTAATGGATGAATGAAAATTTAATCGGTTGATATGATACCCTACACCACTATGCGTATTTTGTAAAGTTACCGCAACAAGAAAAGTTTACATTGGAAATTTATGTGAAGTAGATCATAGAACTATGAACCAAATAACATTTCTAAATAGTGCATGATATGATTAATTAATCTATCAAATTTGGGCTAATATTACATATATGGTGGACAAAAACCGTAAATTCGGGTGCATATGCATGTCAAAGGTATACACAAATCTGAACCGATCTCGGTAAAATTTGGTACAAAATATCATTCTTGTGGAGTGCATACTACGCATGTGAGGGACATATCGGATGCAACATATACAGGGTGAGCCGAGAAAATGCAACCAACTTCAGGCTGCAGTCATTTCTAAGCCACTTGTCCGACAGCTGTTACACTTATTCCAGTGACAGCTTATTATATTGTCTACAAGCGTACAAAAGCATTTTGGTGAGATTTTTCCGAAAAAAGTTATTCGTGGTGGGATTCAAGCGTGATAGTGAGATTTCTTTATATTTGGCTGGAAAACAACAAGTGGCTATCGTTAGAGCACTCCAGCATTTAAATGTGAATAAATCTTTTGTGTCACGTACCATCGCTCGTTACCGTGATACTGGTAGCGTAGCCAGACGTCAAGGAAGTGGACCGAAGAAAACAGCAATATCAGCAGAAATGGTTCGAAAATTAAAGGAGCGACTTGATCGAAACCCACGTCGCAGTGGCCGAAAAATGGCTCGTGAGCTGAACATATCGCAATATTCCATTAGGCAAATTGTTAAAATTTTAAAAATACCGAATATAGCCGTTATATTGGGGTCTATACGACGTGGACATACATAGGCATTGTTTGTCATAAGCCATTAACATATTCAAATTCGAAACTTGAAATAAACGGTGAATAATGTAGCTAAAATCATCAAAATATCGTATATAAGGAGGTGCCGTTAAATTGGAGCTGTGCGAAGACCTGGACCAGCATAGACAAATACCACACCTCAAACAATTTCCGTGGGTATTGTACCTAAAATCGTCAAAATACCGAATATAGGGAGGTACTGATATATGGGGCCTAAACGAAGACCTGGACCCGCACAGACAATTTTCTGTCACAGACTGTAGTTCCCATAACGAACTTCAAATACCAATTTTGAAACAATTCCGGTGAATAATGTCGCTAAAATCATCAAAATACCGAATATCGGGAGGTACCGTTATATGGGGGCTATACGAAGACGTGGACCTGCACAGACAATTTTCCGTCTTAGGGTGTAGTATTCGTTTTTAACTTCAAATACCAAATTTGAAACAATTCCCGTGAATAATGTCGCTAAAATCATCAAAATACCTAATATCGGGAGGTACCGTTATATGGGGGCTATACGAAGACGTGGACCTGCACAGACAATTTTCCGTCTTTGGGTGTAGTATTCGTTTTTAACTTCAAATACCAAATTTGAAACAATTCCCGTGAATAATGTCGCTAAAATCATCAAAATACCTAATATCGGGAGGTACCGTTATATGGGGGCTATACGAAGACGTGGACCTGCACAGACAATTTTCCGTCTTTGGGTGTAGTATTCGTTTTTAACTTCAAATACCAAATTTGAAACAATTCCCGTGAATAATGTCGCTAAAATCATCAAAATACCTAATATCGGGAGGTACCGTTATATGGGGGCTATACGAAGACGTGGACCTGCACAGACAATTTTCCGTCTTTGGGTGTAGTATTCGTTTTTAACTTCAAATACCAAATTTGAAACAATTCCCGTGAATAATGTCGCTAAAATCATCAAAATACCTAATATCGGGAGGTACCGTTATATGGGGACTATATGAAAACGTGGCCCATTTACAAATTTAACCTGTGTGCAAAACATGTGTGCAAAATTTTAGCCATCAATCTCAATTCATTCGAAAGATAGCGTGATTACAACAGACAGACGGACATCGCTAAATCGACTTAGAATTTTACGTTGATCAAGGGCATAGCCTATATGGGTTCACGGTATGGGTACTTCGGTATGAAAAGTTTGTAATGGGTTCTTTCTTCTGTGGATGAAAACTGGCTCACTATATTTTTAACACACATAAGGCGGTACCTCCAAATATTTGGCATTTTGGCGATTTTAGCCACATTTTTAACGTTTTTTTTTAATTTGGAGTTTGAAGCTCGCAATTCATAACAGCCACTTAGACTTTTTACCAACCGATTGCGCTGGCAAAAATGGAAGTGAACCTAATATTCAAACCAGATTCTTTTATTTTTAAAGTTTACTTCATCTTGGAGTATATTAACGCGTTTTTACTTGCTGGTATTGAAATGTTCGACGTTTTGGTATTTAACCGATTTAAGGTGTTTAAGTTTAACCGGTTCTGAACCAAATCGCTATTTCTGTAAATGAACCGAACGGTGAACTAAGCCATTATCTAAACCAGTAAGGAAAGTCTTAAAGTCGGGCGAGGCCGACTTTATGTTACCCTACACTACTTTGCATATTTAGTAGAACTTCACATAACAATCAAATCATACTACCAACTATAATTATAATTTAAAGTCCACAGGAACTAATGTATGAGAGGAATATCCTCCTCTGAATCGATTTCTGCTGAAGTTTCCGCGGCATTTCTGCCTTTTTAAATCCGGACACAATTAAATTTAAATCGGTTAAACATATATATGGGAGCTATATCCAAATCTGAACCGATCTCGATAAAATGTGACAAAGGTATTTCTAAGCTGTTTTTGATATATTTCCCCGCAAATCGTGGTTACGGAGTGCATATTACGGCTGTGGAGAACAAATATAACAAATCGGCTGAACAATATATGTGGAAACTATATCTGAACCGATTTTTACCAAATTTGACATACTTGTTTCTAGACTCTATTTGGTTGTTTGTGCCAAATTGCACTCCATTTGGGCTAATATTACACGTTTGGTGCACAATAAAAAGCGGACAAAGATATATATGGGAGCTATATGCAGATGTGAACAGCTCTCGATAAAATTTGGCAAAAGTATTTCTGAGATGTATTTGATATATTTCCCCAAATATCCTTGTTACAGAGTGCATATTACGGCTGCGGAGGACAAAAATAAATAAGTAAGCAAAGGCTACAGTCGAGCAGGGCCGACAGTTGAATACCCTACAACACTATAATAAACGATACAGTTTATATAGGCGAGATACTCGAATAAGTTCCACAAGATATTGTGACAAATAATAAAAGAAAACCATCAGGTTTCGTTCTCTAATTTTCGAATAATAGCAACTTTATCTAATTTGCTCATTTCAAATTTATTGGAAGATGTTGCACGTAAATGGTCTTCCTAGATCTGGAACCAATATTTCCCAAAGACCTATAATCTCTCAGAAGTGGCAAAAGATTAACATTTATTATTGGTTTTTGACTGAAACTCATCTATATGAGATACAGCCATTTGACTATATTCTTCAACTAAATCAGCGTTAACGAAATAGTCGGAAGTGCGTCTTTCCTGTATTTGTGAATTCTACAAAAAGTCACTGGAATGAACATTTTCGTATTTTGTCTACAAAAGTTGGCAAACTATTTCACACATTGAATATTTTTGGATGGTCATCCAAAACTGCTTTTGCATTTGCAATGTCCGGTAACCCCCATTCAAATGTGCGTGAGGATCGGGCGATAATTACGACCTGCTGACAATTTTGCAGTAGTTTTGGTCCATTTCAATCGCTAAATATATGGCGATCATCTCCAAAAAGAGTAGGCTTCTATTCTGACCCTCATTTTATCCCCATGCAAAATTTCGTAAGGGTCGGGCCATAAATGCGATCTGTATATGATATCCTAACTACTTAGTTTTGTTAGCTGTAGAAATATTACCAAATGTTTAATTCAAAATGAAAATATGCCAAAAATATGACAAAATTGAAAAAATATGAGAAAATTTTACAAAATCAATATTTTCATCTTTAGAGAGATATTTTTATGCGATTTTTTTCGACGTTTTATGTTTCCTGCCAAGAGGTCATTCTGAATTAATGAGAACTGTCGAAATCAGTTCAGCCGTTCTCGACATATAAGAGATCTTTCAAGCATATCTTCTTTGATAGACATATATATCGCACATATTTTGCTATATATCCGTTTTGTTGGATGTTAACATCAATGTAAAGATCAGAAGTAACCTTGTCATGGCTTTGTGATTTCGCCGAGATTTCAAATATTCGCGGTATAATGAAAAATTTTGAATTTTTTCAACACAAAATATATGGTATATTTTACCCGCTAAATATTATCCGATGACCACCCAAATTGGTAGGCTTCTTCCCCGACCTAAACTCTAGCTACATACGAAATTCCGCGTCGATTGGTCTATAATTGCGACCTGTATAGCTACTGCAAAATCCGACATTTTTGCAGTGTTTGGTCCATTTCAACCCCTAAACATTTGGCGATCATCTCCAAAAGAAATAGGCTTCTATTTTGACCCTAACCCCACCTTCGTGCAAAATTTCGTTAGGATCGGGCCATAATTGTGACCTGTAGAGTGATTACAAATTAACATGGACAGACGGACAGACGGACGGACATACATAGCTAGATCGACTCAGCTCGGCGAGCTAGGAAGATCCATATATACTTTCCTATATGGGAAACCAATATTTCGAGGTGTTACATAAATTCTGGCCCAATCAAACTTATAATACCCCCAACACATAGTGTTGTAGGGTATAAAAATCGGATGTTCAATATATATGAGAGCTATAGCTATATATGAATTGATTTCGATTAAATTTGGCATACTTATTTTCAGGCCTAATTGATCGTACATATGAAAACTATATCTAAACCTTAACCAATTTCAATATATTTAGCAAATTTTTGGTACCAAATTCCGTTAAACTTGAAGAATGTATCTATAACCGATCCATGGATATGTGCATACAAAATCTAAGTTTTTTAAATATATCTCCTTGCATGCTTTATATAATTTGATATGCCTATTTTGTTTTGGAACCATATGCATTGTTTTTTCCTACAGTAATACAAATATAGATTTTATAATATTACTATTGAAGTACACGTGCTAGGTTTTTTTTTTCTCTACAATCTTAAACATTCCAATCCATTTTCCAATTTAAAAGGGATTTGTGCTTTGCCAGTAAATCCCATAAATCCACAATTGCGAAGAAGGGTAGAATTTTATTTGGCAACCCTCTTAAATTAAATCATAACATTCAACAAAAAAAAGCTTTCTCTCAAAAAGCTTTTTTCAACTTCTAATCATGATCCTGAGCAGGCAGCGAATATTGGAATATGTATACATATGTGTGGCAAGAGAATTTAAAAACGTGTTTGACAAAAGCTTTTATGAGTTTGTTTGAAACATAAAGAAGTGTTTGAACATTCGGTGTTTATTTCTAAAATACTAAATGCTAATAATTCGCATAAGCATTTTTTTTACATTTCTAGCTTATATACAAATGTGACAACACGATTCTACGTGGCTCATCTCTCGCCGCGGAAATGGTTGTTCGCATCCCCTAATTGCGAAGCCAAACAAAAGTAGTCTATGAATCACAAAAGTGAAACACAATGTCAAGTTAAATCTTTCGTATCTGCGACGTGTTCATGCTTTGGTCGTAGGTATTTGATAAAAGTAAAGCAGTTGGAGAGAGGTCGTGAGTGGTCACTTTTTTACCCAACCCCAATAAATACAATTAGTTTATGTTAAATAGTACCTATTTCCCGAAAGCCTAAATGGTCCGTTTAACTTTTTTATCCCCTCCACCATAGTATGGAGGGTATATTAAGTTTGTCATTCCGTTAGTAATACCTCGACATATGCATTTTTGGCCCCACAGTCCGTCTGTGGAAATCACTCCAGCTTCCGAACGAAATGACGTAAGTTGATAAAAATTTACTCAAATGTGTATTTTGTCTGCAGGACTTTTGGTATTGAAAATGGGCCATGTAGGCCCACATCTTCGTATAGCCCCATATAACGGTACCTCCCGATATGCGGTAGTTTGATGATTTTAGCGACATTATTTATCGGAATTAATTCAAATTTGGTACTTGAAGTTCGTAACGGATATTACAGCATACAACAGAAATAGGCCATGTAGGTCCACGTCACGGTTTCAAATTTGGTATTTTAAGTTCGTAATTAATTCTACAGCCTATGACAGAAAATTGTCGGCGCAGGTCCACGTCTTCGCATAGCCCCCACATAACGGTTCCCCCTGATATTCGATATTTTGATGATTTTAGCGACATTATTTACCGGATTTGTTTCGGAGATAGGCAACATCGGTTCATTCCTTCTGGTACCTCCCCCACAAAAGGTCAACATTTTCAAAGATCATTCGATTTTGTGCAATTTTCAATATTTCTACCAACACAAGATCTGGTATGAAGAACGGGTAGGACCACTCCTTATGGTATCTCCCCCACAAAGGAACAACATTTTAAATGATTCTATCTCACATAAAATACGATATTTGCATTCGATTATCTTTAAATTTCACACAAATCAATATTTGTACTAACGAAGATCTGTTGTAAATATCATAGACATCGACCGCGCCTTCTAGTACCTCCCTCAGAACGAGTCAAAATTTTAAATAATTTCCATACAACTCAATATTTTTACTAACATAAGACTTGCTGTGAATATTGTAGATATCGGCCCACTCCTACTGGCACATTCCCCACAACGGGTCAAAATTTCAAATAAAAAAACGCTCATACAATGCGGAACACGCATCCGATTCTCTTCAAATTGTACACATCCTAATATTTGTAGCAACACAAGATTTAGTGTGAAAATGGAATATATCGGCCCAGTCCTTTTGGTATCTCCCCCACAAAAAGGTCTAAATTTGGAATAATTATAGCTCTAATCAAATGAGAAATAAGAATGCGATTGTCTTCAAATTCCACACATTCTAATATTTTTATCAACACAACATCTGGTGTGAAGATGAAATATACCGGCCCAATCCTTCTGGTATCTCCCCCACAAAGGGTGAAAATTTTGAATAGGTTAAAATACGAAATATGCTTCCGATTATCATTGAATTTCACACAACTCAACATTTTTACTAACATAAGAGCTGTTGTGAATATCGTATATATTGGTCTTAGCCTTCTGGTACCTCCCTCTTAAAGGGGTCAAATTTTTGAATGAGAAAAACGCTTATTAAAGTATATCCGGATCATCACTCACATTTCAACATTTTACAAAATGGATAGTATTGGTCCATTCTTTTCAACCTTTCTGCACAAATAACATCGATTGGTATTCGTACCTGTGACCCCTGCATCAAATGCATTTCTGTTGAGAGTTCAGTTGATCGTCAGTCGAAGTTGTTTAAAATAGTTAAACCGAGTCTGGATTTCTCTTTCAAGACTGTTTAATTTAGATTGGTAATTATTTGTTTGTAACGTTAACAATGGGTTAACGCATAATTAATTTGTAAATGATTAACCTCGTTTAGATCTGTCAACATAAATGTAAACAGATTTCAACGAGTGGCGAATGGCGCCAAAGCCTCCACCTTCCTTCATGTTTTGATCGTTGGTTGACACTCGTCTCTTCTATCGCTCGATACGAAGTCGCGCTCCCCCGCTATTGTGCAAATCAGGTAATCTGTCTTACCAATTATTATTATTTATTATTATTATTAATAAATACGGCCTTTGCCATTATTCTTAAAACTAAAACCCCCCTATTGTGTTTTTATTCTATTTTGTTTGGTTGAGCTTTGCATATTTCCCCGCATTGGCGCAAACATTGGTCCATTCGTACCGGATTACGAACGAGCTGTTGGTAAAAGAAGTAATCGTTTTCTTCTTTTTTTTCTAATTGCAAAGCATATCATCATCATCACCATCTATACAGTCCACCACATCATCTCCTTAACATCATCATCGTGTTTCTATCAAAAACAATCAGGTACGTACAGTGAAAAAAGTGCCGGTGAATTTAAATAAATAATTTTCTTGAAGAGAAAAGAAAAAACAAATTGTGTAAAAACAACAACAATCGCGTCGTTGATATTCCTTGTGGCCGTCTTACAACGCGTCGCTTACCCCGTCCCCTCCGTCTAGTTAGCAAATATTGTTTTGCCGACGGCAAATTGAAAATAAAGAAAAATCAAAATAATTGAAGAAAAAGTGTATTTTTTGGTATCTTTGTTGAAAATAAAATATTGTTGTGGGGTATCATTTTAATGTGCATAAAATTCCCCATCGATTGGTATAATTGAAATTTTAAAATTGTTAAATTTTTTGCAAAATTGCATTTTTAAGATTTAAAAAATTATTCACAAATCACCCCCAAAAATACACTTACTTCAATTACGTTGGTTTGTTTGTTGTTGTTGCGCGTTAGCGGTCATCATTTGTGCTTAGTCGGTCAGCCGCTTTACACACACACGCATACATACATACGTTTGGTATTGTCTGTTGTGTTACAGGTGACCCTCGATAAACGCAACTTAACATATTTTACAGGTGAACCTCGATAAACGGAACCAACATAAAATATTAAAATCTTTCAAATTTTATTTTTGATTATTATTGAACGATAATTGGGTGTTAGAGAACGACGTTTTTGGAAAAATTAATAACGCGTACACCCTACGATCGGTCAATACGACTTTTTTAAATAAAAAGTGTTAAAATTGATTTTTTTTCGTTTGGAATTTCAAAATTTTAATTACTTTGGAGATTTTAAATAAAATTTTTATTTTTTAAAATTTATTTTTTGAGAATACGCTACATTTGGTAGTTTGATTGCCTAAATAGTAGGTTAACTGTGGAAATAAAAATAATAAAATCTCAATATTTTCGGTAGAAAATAATAAAAATTTGAATATTTTGAATTGTTTGTGCGCGAAAATACGTTTTTTTTTTTTTGGAAAATTACACAATTTAACAATTTTTATTATATATTGATATTTCTTTGAATATATATTTGATATTTTTATTATTTATTTGAACATTTTCACATATTTTCATTGTATATTTGCATTTGGTTGCTAAATATCTCATCGGAGATTACAATTTTGGTGATTTTAGACCGGTTTTTTGATATTTCACTATTGTGTGAGAGGTTCAAGGCATTTATTTCTCGGAAAATTTCGATTTCTTTGGCCCTATAGTGCGGTTTTGTTAGATTTTCGGAAGCTTTTCGGTATTTTTCTTGAACTTTGGAAAAACTCGGTTGATTTTTTGAAACTTTTGGAGTTTTTGTATAAACTTTTGTGTTTTCTTCGTATATTGTGCGAAGAAGAATCAGTAATTCGTGGATTTTGTATAAATTATCTGAGCAAATCGTGCTTTAGTCGTTCCCTTCTTGCTTTTTGTAGTACAGATTTCGGGAAATTTATTCACAATGTCATTCACCCCAATTGATATGTTCACTAGAACTTCGGATGCGGTCATCCAGTTTAATGCTCGTTTCAATACGATGCGTGATGACCAGCTCGATATTCATGCGCTACAGTCTCATCTTAGTGCATTAGAAAAACTTTGGACGCAAGCACAGGACAAATTTGAAAAGTGCTGTGACTATATGATGTCGTCAGTAGAGACGACGAAAGAAGTTATCGATGCGGTTGATCAGAAATACAATTCGTCATTTCAAATCTATGTCGATTGCCAGTCCGCAATTAATAGAAAGCTAGGGCAATTCAAAAAATATCGTACTTCCTCTATTAATGGTAGTCTTTGTGGTTCGGTTGCTTCGTTGATAGAAACGCCGGGCGAGACTTCAGCTAAGTCGCCCATACAAAACTCGCAAGCTACGGACAACAATTTGAGTACTTCGACTCATGCTTCCCGCGAAAATCGTTCGCAGATACCAACTCCGCTTTCCTCTATTGTGAGAAATAATAGTGCCAGTTTTAGGACTACAGAGGAAGTTTCTCATTTGGATTGTGTCCATAACCTTGCCCTACCGCCGTGCGATACGGACATATTTGAAGGTGATTTCCACTCATGGCCAACATTTAGGGATTTGTTTACGGCTATATATATTGTTAATGGTCGTCTTACCGACGTTGAAAAACTTTGTCATCTGGTTAGAAAGACTTCTGGTGAAGCTCGCGAGATTGTATCGAAGTTCCCTTTAATTAATCGTAGTTTCGAGCTCGCGTGGAAGGCTCTAGTTGAAACTTATGATAACCCTCGGCTTCTGGTTCATAACCAATTGAAAATTTTGTTTGATATTCCGGTCCTCTATAGTGAGACTAGTTCCGGATTAAAGTCGATCCAACGTGGTATCAATGGATGCCTGTCTTCGATGTCCGTGTATGATGTCAATACGGAAAATTGGGATCCGATATTAGTATTTTTGTGTCTCCAGAGATTGCCAAAAATTACTCAGACTCTTTGGGAGCAGAGTGTTAAGGATAAATCTTCTCTTTCGTCCTGGAAGGACTTGGATGCCTTCCTCACTGAGCGCATACGTACGCTCATGTGCCTCCATGATATGCGTGCAACAGATCAGTCTAAGCGGTCAAATAATAGTAAAGTTCAAGCGCATCATTCAAATATCAGAATTCCAGAGCCACCGCGTTCTCCCCGCGCTTCGAAAGGTTCAAATTGTTTAATTTGTCAAAATCAACGTCATAAATTGTATGACTGTCCCCGCTTTAAGAGTTTCACACCCGCTGATCGATACAAAGTAATGAAACGTCATCATCTTTGTATCAACTGTCTTAGGAACGATCATGAAGTTAAGAATTGTGATAGCAAACGTCGGTGTTCGAAGTGTAACAAGTCCCACCATACGTTGTTGCATCGGAATGATATTACCTCTAGTAATTCAAATCGAACTTCCACCGTTACTAGCAATGCCCCCCAAAATTCGAGTGTTACGCCTTCGACTGTCCCCCCTAATTCAGAAAATTGCGCGCCCGGCACATCCGCCGGTTGCTTGCCCCGACAAGTATTTCACGCCGCGCAGAACAAGGCTGTACTCTTAGGTACCGCAATGGTGAATATTGTTCATCTAGGTGTTTCATTTCCTGCCAGGGCGTTAATAGATCCTGCTTCCGAGTCCTCTTTCATTTCAGAGAGACTCCAAACTCGTTTGAAGCTCCCTGCGCGTTCTACGAATGCTGTAATTTCAGGAGTTAGTTGTTCACTCTCGGCCACGGCTAATAAAGCTTGTCGTTTACAAATTAGCAGTCCTTTCGACCCTTCTCTGAAATTGGAAACCAACGTTTTAGTTTTGCGTGCCATTTCTGGAAATCTTCCCTCGTTTGTGGTTAATTCCGACTTAAGGTCACAAATTCCCGATCTTCGCTTGGCAGATGTTAACCTTTTTGAATCTCGTCCCGTCGATCTGCTGTTAGGTGCTGATCTTTATCCAAAAATATTGTTAGATGGTTGTCGTCCCATTTTGTCTGGAGCATTGCTTGCTCAAAATACTGTATTTGGTTGGCTTGTTACGGGTCCTATCCCAGCCACACAAGTTCGAACATTTGCCACTACTGTCGATGTAGCAGAGGAAGACAAAATCCAACAGACCCTTTTGCGATTCTGGGAAATCGAAGAGCCTCCTAAACGCAAAATATTATCTCCATCGGACCGTTTTTGTGAGGATAATTACGCCCGGACTACTCGTAGGGACTCAGAGGGTAGGTATATAGTTACGCTGCCACTTAAATCTGAGATTAGCGCTATCGGGTATTTGGGAGAGTCTCGAGCGAACGTCCTCAAACAATATTATCGGAATGAGAGTTCTCTATTGAAAAAGCCTGAATTAAAACTAGTTTACGACCAGGTATTATCGGAATATTTGGAACTTGACCACATGAGGCCGGTACCCGCAAATACTTCTATGGATGTCCTTTCGTGTTATCTACCACATCACCCCGTCATAAACCTAGCAAAACAGACCACGAAACTTAGAGTAGTGTTCAATGCCTCGAATAAAACGTCGAATGGGCAGAGTCTTAACGACATATTGCACGTAGGCCCAACTTTACAACAAGATTTAGTTCTTTTGATCCTCCGTTGGCGTATCTTCAAATTCGTGTTTAACTCGGACATTACTCAAATGTATAGGCAAGTTCGTGTAGATTCAAAGCATTCGCCCCTTCAGAGAATTTTGTATCGGAATTCAACAACAAAACAGGTCCTAGATTACGAACTACAGACAGTGACGTTCGGTGTAAATTGTGCACCATATTTAGCGATTAGAACGCTTCTTCAACTGGCCGATGATACTGAGTCAGAGTTTCCCCTCGCGGCGCATATATTGCGAAAATGTATGTACGTTGATGACGTTTTGGCAGGAGCTCATGACATCGAGACTGCATTGGCAGCTAGGGACCAGTTGATTAGGGCACTATCGTCGGCAAAGTTCGAGCTGCGAAAATGGACAGCGAATAATAGAGCTATTTTGGATTGCTTCCCCCCTGAGCATTTGGTAGATGCTCAGCTTTTATCGTTTGTAGAAGCTAGTAGTTCTAAACCTCTGGGTATTAGGTGGAATGCGCGTTTAGATTGTTTCTTCTTCGAAGTGAGTCCTATTGTCAATAAACACTTCACTAAAAGGGAAGTTCTTTCGGCAATCGCGAAATTGTTTGACCCTGTCGGTTGGTTGGCCCCTGTGATTGTTAGGGCGAAAATGATAATGCAGAAGATTTGGCTGGACAACATTGGTTGGGATGATCAACTTCTGGCAGCTACTGAGGCTGAATGGAGAAGTTTTGTCGAAACATATCCGCATGTTAACTCGATTCGGATACCTAGATGGGTTCAATATGTGCCAGGATTTTCTGTTGAACTTCATGTCTTTTCCGATGCCTCGGAAAAGGCATACGCGGGGGTAGTATATATACGTGTCGAGTCCCCCGATGGAAAAATCTTCGTTAATTTGCTGTCGTGCAAAACGAAAGTTGCCCCTTTGAAATCAATTTCGCTTCCTCGCTTGGAACTTTGTGGAGCAGTTTTAGCATCAGACCTATTGAAAACTATTGTGCGGGAAATAGATCTGGAATTTAATCAAATTTATTGTTGGACAGATTCGACTATAGTTCTTGCCTGGTTGAAGAGAACCCCCTCTACTTGGACGACCTTTGTAGCCAATAGGGTGTGTCGAATCCAAGAAAATGTTGGCAATTATAATTGGTACCATGTTAAATCTGAAGATAATCCTGCTGATTTAGGAAGTCGAGGATTGTCTCCGATAGAATTGTCAGCCTCCCCCCTATGGTGGAACGGTCCTAGTTGGCTAGGTAAAACTAAATCGGAATGGTCTATTCGTGATCTGGCTCCGATTAGTACTGAAATGGAAATGCGACCCGTTAAATGTCACTTTGCTTTCTTTCCGTCGACATTTAAAGAGATTTTGGAAGACTTTTCTTGTTTGCGTAGAGCTCTTCACTTCATTGTATACGCGTTTCGATTTATTCGTCAAACACATCCCCGGTATAGAAACCATTACTACTATCCCACTAGACGCATTTCCTCGGCAGAGATTATTGACGCACGTAATTATTGTGCAATTACGGCTCAAAAAATATATTTCGTCAGCGATTATAAGAATCTGTTAGACAAGAAGGCGTTAGATAGTAAGAGTTTGTTGGCTCCTCTCAATCCTTTCCTAGATGACAATGGTGTCATGCGAATGAATGGTAGACTGGTAAATTCGCCCACACTTGCACCTTCGGAACGTAATCCTATAATTGTCCCCTATAGGAGTGCCTTTGCTCTACGGTTGGTAGAATATACCCACCAAAAATCTGTCCATGGTGATATCCAGTTAATGATGCGAACTTTGAGGTTGGAATATTGGATTCCGCGTATGAAAAGTTTGGTTCGGCTGGTTGTTCGTCGCTGTAAAGTGTGCCTTCTGTTGAAGAAACGTGCTTGCAGTCAATTTATGGCTGCCCTTCCCCCTGAGAGAACAACTCTTAATCGACCTTTTACAAACACTGGTGTGGATTTCGCAGGTCCGTTTGATGTAAAATCGTATCTAGGTCGGTCTTGTAAAATAACAAAGGGCTATGTATGTGTCTTTGTATGTTTCTCTACAAAGGCAATTCATTTGGAAGCAGTGTCCGATTTGTCGACTGCTAATTTTTTGGCTGCGTTACATAGATTTATTGCTCGACGTGGTTGTCCCCATTCCATTTTTTCGGATAATGGAACAAATTTTGTTGGAGCATCGCGTGAACTTCAAAGAAATTTTAAAGATTTCCTCCAAAAAAGCGCTGACTCCGCCTCCTCGTCTTTATCAGACCAGGGACTATCATGGCATTTTATACCTGCTGGTGCCCCTCACATGGGAGGGTTATGGGAAGCTGGAGTCAAGAGCTTCAAGTTACATTTTCGGAAGCAATCTCGAAATTTAAAATTTACGTTTGAAGAATTAGCCACGGTATTGGCTAGGATCGAAGCTTGTCTTAATTCTCGGCCGTTGTGTCCAATGTCGGATAATCCAGGAGAAATCGTTGCATTGACGCCAGGTCACTTCTTGATTGGTGCCCCCTTGTTAGCCCCGCCTGAACCTCTCATCACAGAGCAACCATTAAGTCTAATTAATCGGTTTAGGAAAGTTCAGGCCCTTGCCCACCAGTTTAGTTTAAGGTGGAAAGATGAATATCTCAAGCAGTTGCATATGAGATATAAGTGGAAATTTCCCCAAAGAGAAATGGCGATTGGCGATCTAGTCGTTGTTCGTCATGATCAGCTTCCCCCAACGTCGTGGAAATTAGGGCGTATAGAAAATGTTTTTCCGGGCACCGACGGTCATGTTAGAGTCGCGGACGTTCGAACGGAAAACGGCGTTGTAAGACGGCCCATTACAAAGTTGGTCGTTTTGACCGACCACACTCCCGCAAACGAATAATATTGTTCTCTTCTCATTATATAGTATGTCGGTGAAAATCTATTCGGAAGAAGAACTTTTGAATGTTGATGACGGTTTTGATTATAATGAACCTCGGCCCACCGATCCCCAAGCTGGAATGTCGTCAGCTGCAGTGGAAGCAGCCCTTGTTGAGCCGATCGCGGCTGTAAAAATCTCAGAACGTGGGTCCGAATCCGATAAAGCGGATTCATCTGCGGCCCTCGCTGAACCGATGCAAACCGAGTCCGAATCCATAGCAACGGATTCATCTGCGGCTCCGGTTCTTGATTCACCCCCCAAAAATGATACATTACAAACCGAGTCCGGATCTTCGGGTCCATCTGCGGCTCCGGTTGCCACACCTCATTTGGAGGAGTCGGAAAATAATTTAAGGTCCGAAACCCATAAGGTTTCATCTGCGGCCTCACATAAATGTCGCCTTTGTGATCGCATGCACCCGCTGGATAGATGTAGTGACTTCCGGGTTATGAATGTTGACATGCGACGTCGCATTGTCCTAAAATACAATGACTGCATACGGTGTTTATCTAAATCCCACCAAGCTAGGGACTGCCGAAGCAAAAGAAAATGTGCCGTATGCAATGAAGAACACCACACCCTCCTTCATGAAGATTCGAAGACCGTGGTTAAACCCACTAATAATCGTCAGCGTCGTCCGCGGACCGATAGGTATCGGTCACGTAACAGTCCGTATAGTCGTCCGTCTCCCCCCTCGCAGATAGGATTGGTCGGCTTGTTGTCCCTCCAAACAGGTATCTGCCTATCCCCGACTTTGATAGTCAAAATTATGTCGTCCGATCGACCCACTATTGTGAGGGCGGTTTTGGACCCGTGTAGTAGGCAGAGTCAGATATGTTCCTCTTTGGTGCATAATCTTCGACTCCCTACTTCTAGAATCGAAGGTAGCCAAATATGTCGGCTGACCGTTAGTTCGATCTATGACCGGAGTCAGTCCATTTCAATTGTGGCTGTGGTAACCAATTTGGACCATGCGCTTACGCCTACAGCGGTAATCCCCGAGCGCATTCGTGACTCATTTTTAGGTCTTCCTTTGGCAGATCCCGATTTTAATAGGCCTGGTCGGGTGGCCTTGGTACTCGGGCCGGAAGTTTATGCCAGGGTCGTAACTCATCGGGTGCAAGCGACGCCAGGGTTGCCGATAGCCCACTACACCATATTTGGGTGGGTATTGTCGGGCATATGTAACACATAGTGTTACACAATGTTTTTTGAAAAAAAAAAAAAAAAGAGAAATAAAGAAAAAAAAATGAATTAAATTGAAATTGAATGAAAAAAAAAAAAGTTGAAAAAAATTTATTTATTATTGTATTTTAGTTACAACATCTCAATATGTTGCAAGGTGGGCGGCATGTTTAATTTAGATTGGTAATTATTTGTTTGTAACGTTAACAATGGGTTAACGCATAATTAATTTGTAAATGATTAACCTCGTTTAGATCTGTCAACATAAATGTAAACAGATTTCAACGAGTGGCGAATGGCGCCAAAGCCTCCACCTTCCTTCATGTTTTGATCGTTGGTTGACACTCGTCTCTTCTATCGCTCGATACGAAGTCGCGCTCCCCCGCTATTGTGCAAATCAGGTAATCTGTCTTACCAATTATTATTATTTATTATTATTATTAATAAATACGGCCTTTGCCATTATTCTTAAAACTAAAACCCCCCTATTGTGTTTTTATTCTATTTTGTTTGGTTGAGCTTTGCATATTTCCCCGCATTGGCGCAAACAAAGACAATTTTAAATGAAATAAAATTATTTTGAAGGCTCGCTTCGCAGTTCTTCCTTGAAACAAGTATTCATCACACATTTTTGTAGAACTCGAATTAGGTCCCTGTAAGAGAAGAAATTCAAATGAAATTCGAAACATTTCAATTGAAATTCGTATCGTTCCATTTAAAATTCGATTTTCTTTTTCACTAGCAATAAGATTTTTATACCATCCATCCTAGTATGGAGGGTGTATTAAGTTTGTCATTCCGTTTGTAAATATACATTTTTCACCCCACAAAGTATACATATTCCTATTCAGCATAAAATTCTATGTCGATTTATCAATGTCCGTCCGTCTGTCGTCTGTGGAAATCACTCTAGCTTCTGAAGGGTCATGTAGATCCACGTCTTCGTATAGCCCCCATGTAACGGTACCTCCAGATATTCGGTATTCTGATAATTTTAGCGTCATTAGTTACCGGAATTGTTTCAAATTTGGTATTTGAAGTTCGTAATAGATACTACAGCATAAAACAGAAAATGGGCCATGTAGGTTCACTTCTTCCCACCGATATTCGGTATTTTGTTGATTTTAGAGGCATTATTTACAGGAATTGTTTCAATTTTTGTATTTGAAGTTCGTAATGGTTACTACAAGACAGAAAATGAGCCATGTAGGTCCACGTCTTCGTATAGCCCCCATATAACGGTACCTCCCGATATTGGGTATTTTCATGAATTTAGAGACATAAATATTTAGAGACATAATCTATTTCAAATTTAGTGTTTGAAGTTCGTAATGAATACTACAGCCTATGACAGAAAATTGTCTGTGCAGTTCCATGTCTTCGTATAGCCCTCATATAGACGTTTTAGCGACATTATTCACAGGAATAGTTTTAAATTCGGTATTTGAAGTTCGTAATGGATACTACAGCCTAGGACAGAAAATTTTCTGTACAGGTCCACGTTTTGGTATAGCCGCCATAATGGCTTATGACAAAAATTGGCGCTACAAGGCCACGTCGTCGTATAGACCCTAATATAACGGCAACATTCGGTATTTTTAAGATTTTAACGGAAATTTTTTATTTTTTTGAAATAGCCTAATTCCCAAACTTGTATCAAAACTTGTCAAATATTGGTTGCGGGAGTCAAAAATGCATGTTTTGTTATGGCCGGCACAATCACCTGACCTAAACTCCTTAGAAATCCTTTGGAGTATCGTAGATAGGAAGATCAAGAGAGATTCGGAAATAAATAAGCACAACATTTTCTAAAGAATTCGGGGTGCCTGGGAAAGCACACCCAAGGATCAAATTGAGCGTGTTATAGATTCAATGCCTCGTAGGTGTGCAGCTGCTATCAAAAATAATGGTTATGCTATCGACTACTAGCCAAAATTTAATTATTTTAAAATAAAAAATCAAAAGTTGCTTTAGTTTTGACCAAGCAAAAATTGGGTCATTTTAGTTTTCCACATATTATTTTTCGTTCAAAATTATTTTTGTATTTTTATTTTTAGTTTCTTAAAAGTGAATTAACCCCCTCATTTAAAACTGGAAAAATAATTACGATTTGTTTATTTTTGTAAAAGTTACAGGACATTTGTTGTCTTTGCGATTTAAGTTGCTTTAGTTTTGGCCACCAGTGTATATATATATATATATAGATATATATACAGTGGTGGCCATATCATATGCAACTGAAATCTAACCTTTACCAAAAACCGTGAAAAATTTTTCTGAAAACAAAATTATGCAATTATTTTTTTAAATATTATTTTTTATTGCTTGTAGTTTAAGAAAAAACATATACTCCATAGATATTCAATTCATTTATAAAAAAAAATTAGAAAAAGATATTCAGTCTTATTATGAAGTGGCCAAAACATATGCAACTAATTAAATCGAGCTCAGTAAAGTGCAAATAAAGTTAATATTTTGTTGCAAATCCGTTGTTGTCGATTACAGCCTGACATCTTCGAGGCATTGACGCTATAAGATTGTCAATGACGCTTTTTGGGATTGATTTCCAGGCATCTTCCAGCCGGCAAAATAAAACATCTAAACTTGTACAATTTTCTCGATCAATTTTTTTGTTTACGATTTCCCACAGGTTCTCTGTCGGGTTTAAATCTGGGGATTGGGGTGGCCATTCCATTGCCGTAACTCTATTATCGGCAAACCACGATTTGACCACCTTCGAAGCGTGTTTGGGGTCGTTGTCCTGTTGAAAGACCCACCGCAATGGCATATTATATTCTGCGAATGGGAGCATTACCCTTTGCAATATGTCTTTATACATAAATCTATCCATAATACCAACAATTCTATGTAGGGGGCCAACTCCAGCACCAGAAAAACAACCCCACACCATTATATTGCCCCCTCCATGCTTGACCGTTTTTTTACAGTAACGTGCTTCGAGTCGTTTTCCTTCTGGTCGCCTTACATAGCACATGCCATCGCTACCAATGATGTTAAATTTGGACTCATCACTAAATAATATAGTTCTCCATTTACTCTCTGTCCAATTTATATGAGCTTTAGCAAATTCCAAACGCTTTTTCTGGTTTCGCTTCGATATCAGTGGTTATTTTGCAGGACGTCTTGCGCAGAGGGAGGCTTGTAAAAGTCTTCTACGGATGGTGCGAGCAGAAACTGGCAACTGAAATCTTTCCACTATCTTAGAGGAAGATATAAATGGGTCTTTTTTCACGTGTCTGATTATTAATTTGTCCGTCCGATCGCTTGTTTTTCGACTTCGACCACCACGGTGTATAACAGAGACTTGTGAATTTTTTTGTAATTATTAATGATGCGCGATATGGAGCTTTTATGAACGGTATATTTCTCGGCAATACATTTCTGTGATAATCCAGAAGAATACGCAGTCACAATTCGTTGTCTGAGCTCAAATCCAAATTTATCGCGTGCCATTTTTGACCAAACTCTATTGTAGCTTTGTGAAAAAACAACGCAATAAAAATGTGAAGGTAGCTTTAAATCTCTTTACGCAGTGTCTCTAGCTAATAATAAGAAGAACAATAGAACAAAGGAAATTGTAAAAATGCCGTTATTTAAACCAAATATATAAAGTTGCATATGTTTTGACCACACCAAATTTCATATTTGTCAACAAAACACCTGTGAACATAGAGATATAAACAAAAGCTGCACATTTTGATAATAATTTGAAATCGTAAGAACGTATTGACTATAATTAACCCATCTTTATATACTTCGTTGTGAAATTTACAAATTTATATAGCCTTTTAACGTAGATGAATCTTAGTTGCATATGATATGGCCACCACTGTATATATATATATATATATATATCTATATATATATATATCTATATATATCTATATATATATATATATATATATATATATATATATATATATATATATATATATATATATATAAATATATATATATTTTTTTTTTTTTTTTTTTTTTTTTTTTTTTTTTTTTTTTTGGAATTTGACGAAAATAAATTTGTGTTAAACTTTTTCCTTCTAAAATGATGCTTTATAGGATAATTTTGCATAAACTCGCATAAAGTACGGCCTTAACCCTAAAATGTGTTTTATAATATTTATGAACTCCCGGCGATTAAAAAAGATTTAGACATTTGATGTATTTCGGGGCTTATGGTAGAATTTTATGACAAATAATTTTGTAGAATATTATGAGTTGCTAAGATCTCATTTAAAGTGAGTTTTTAACCATATTTTGAAAAATAACCAAAAAGGGCCCTTTCATGTCTCGCTTGAGGTTTAACATTTTTGACCAAAATATTTTTCCTATTTCAATCTGCAATATTGCCAAAGACACTACATACCTAAAACGCACAGATTTCGAGGAATGCAAATCCGAAAATTTTTAAAAGTGTGCAAGAGGGGGGCACTTGCCTCCTCTTTTTAGGTTACTTTGCAATGCAAAATTTTAAAACGCCGATACACGAGTCTTCCATTTTTAGCTCTAGTTTCATAATCTATTGGATTTTTGTCAAAAATATGTCGATCAGTTTTTTATAGCAAAAATTTAAATTTCAAAATTTGCCGCTAGCTCCAAATGTATAATTATATTGTTTGGCCCAATTTGTAATTATTTTTTTTTCTAAGGATGGCAATATATGTTACGAGTAATTTGTACTATATTGGTAACCCTGTAATATTACTTCAATACTGTTATTATTTTTTGTCTTCAAGAGTGGCTATGTTCCACGTGTTACTAGTTATGCTATTAGTCTCTATGTAATTGCCATTTTTCGGCGATATCGGAATAACATATTTTTCTAAAATTTCCAATGCATTTCTGTTATGTCGCCTGCCATCTATTACCTGATAAAAACATTAAAGCCCATATGCATTTTGTTCAGTCTTTATAGTTTTATGTCTTTGATATATTCCCAGCTTTATTTTTGCAAGGCAAAATATAATTTTCAAATTATTCTGTGGAATTGTAGCGAAGAACATTATATCTCCATGTACATCACATATTCCCCCAAGAGCCAAACTGATATTGTGCCTGTGTTACATTGTGATGCAACACAAAATTTAGTTAGTTCCATTGGCCAATGGGGATATCTTTTTTTCAATTTCTTGTTCTTCATCTGTAATTCACTCTTAAATATTTCATACAAATTTTTTTTTTTAATAATTCACATATGCATTTTTCTCTTCACGTTTAGTATATATAATGCATTTGAGCGCCGTGCTGCCAGCGGTCGGTCCAGTTCTCCCAGCTGGAAAGGTTGATCACATCCCTTCATTGTGGTGTCAAACGCCTTCTGCGTTATCGATGGCCGGCCATCTTCATCCCCAAATGTCTAACAGCAAAGTGTTGTTCGCTCCAACGTTTGCGAGGCAGCTACGCTCCTCTTGTGTTAGCACATATCATCGGTAAAGAAAGGCCGCTTTCCCGACGCGTTAAGCCTCGGTTGGGATTGCATCTAGCGCTACCAAGCTGTTGGGGAGAACAGTGCAAATCTTTGTGATGGGTTTGTGCGTGATCGGCTGCGACTGTTTTTTTTTTTTCGCCAAAATGAAAAAGAAAATCCACACTTTTAAATTTGAGAATAAAATTTTTCTTAGCAAGTTTTTTATTCTGAGAATATTAATTTATTCACATTTATAGGAATTATATTAAATTTCTGAAAGGAAAACCTTTTTCAGAATATTTTTTTTTTAATTCTCCCTTTTGTGCATACCCATTTGCTATGGATTAACATAAATAAATTTCCGAGGTTGTGAGTTCAAATCCCGAAAGTGTTAATTTTGATAAAATATTTTTTTTTTATTTTGAATAGAAAAATGGGAAATTTCTATTTTTGTTTACAATTTTAATAAAAACAAAAAATCAAAATTTTTTGCCAAAATGAAGAAGAAAACCCACACTTTTAAATTTGAGAATAAAATTTTTCTTAACAATTTTATTATTCTGAGAATATTAATTTCTTTACATTTATAGGGATTATATTAAATTTCTGAAAGGAAAACCTTTTTCAGAATATTTTTTTTGAATTCTCCCTTTTGTGCATACCCATTTGCTATGGATTAACATAAATAAATTTCCGAGGTTGTGAGTTCAAATCCCGCCAGTGTTAATTTTAATAAAATATTTTATTTTTTTTTTTAATTTGAATAGAAAAATGGGAAATTTCTATTTTTGTTTACAATTTTAATAAAAACAAAAAATCTGCCAGCATGCATATTTATTGGTAAAAAGTTTTTTTTGGCAATTATAAAATACTACCTCTCCCAGACCGCAATGCTGGTACCTAGTTTTATGTTTTAATTCTTATTTTTAAACGTTGCAAAAAATACAATCGGCTTTCATCTAAAATCAATTTAATTGCCAGCTTTCATGGTCTATTTATGTAGTCTTTTGAGTCCATTTCTTAAAGGGACTTATTATAAAGGGTGAGATAAAAAACAGAAACAAAGTCAAACGCCATCATTTTTACACTTTTTTTAAATTTTATTGAATGAAAGCTAAAAATGTCGGAAATGGCATCAAATTGAGATATGGAATATTGAGATATTTTCAGCTCATTTAAATGGTAGAATGCTCTAACGATAGAATTGGGTGAAGGGATAGGGCTGGAATCCTGAAATTTGATATTGAGGTCTCTGTTGGTATCTGGAATTGATATATGGATGGGTTTTGGAAATGTGTACTGTGTGGTGGAGGAGAGCTGGAATCCCGAAATTTGATTTGTTTGTGTCTGTATTTAGGATATGAAGGTGGTTTTGGAAATGTGCCCTAGTTTGTACTAAATTTATTATTTGGAGAATGGATAGGGCTGGAATACCGAAAGTTGATATTGAGGTATCTGTTGGTATTTTGGATTTAGATATGGAGATGGTTTTGGAAATATTGTATGGGAAGTACTATATAGTACTTAATTTGTTATTAGGTTAATAGATAGGGCTGGAATTCTGACATTTGATATTGAGGTCTCTGTTGGTATCCGAAATTTGAGATATGGAAGCATTTTTTTAATATGCATACTATAATTGTACTAAATGGCACTAAATTTTGTATTGGGGAAAATTACAGATCTGACATTGAAATAAAGGTCAGATTTTTTTTTTGAGGAAAATTCTTACTTTAACTGTACGAGAAGTACTAAAACGATTAAATTTGGTATTGGGTAAAGGTATAGACCCAAAATTCTTAAATTTGATATTTAGATTAATGTGTTTGAGATTTGGCGGTTGTTTAGAAATGTGTCCTATATTTGTACTAAAAGTACTAATTTTGGATCCCTGTTAGAGTCTAGGATAGGGAAATGTAGTTTGTTGTGGACATGCGTTTTAAATGTTACTAAATTTGGTATTGGGTGAGGGGATATAGCTGAAATTCTGAAATTTAATATTGCTGTCACTGTCGGTTTCTAGCATTTACATATGGAGAAATTGAAATAGTTTTGGGCAGAAAAATTTGACGTTTCCCCATTGTGCAATGGTTTTACTAGTATCCTCCTCCATATCTTAACTTCAAAATGAAAGATGTTGAAGATTTTTGGTGCAAAAGCAAAAATATTAATATTATTCTTTCCTACAAAGGAAAAAGTTGAATAATATGAAATACCTGAGAGTCCGCAAATTTAGTACCATGTATAAAGTTTTGATTAAACAATTATTTCAAACTGAATAAAATTCTGTTAAAATCTTAAAAATACCGAATGTATCCTTTATATTAGGGCTTATACAACGGCATGAATCTGTATAGGCAAATTTTGTTATAAACCATTACAATATTCAAATGCGAAACATGAATAAAAAAATTCGGTGAATAATTTAGCTAAAATCATCAAAATTCCGAATATAGGGATGTACCGTTATATGGGGGCTATATGCAAACGTGGACTTGCACTGAACATTTTCTGTCATAGGCTGTAGTATCCATTACGAACTTCAAACACCGAATTTGAAACAATTCCGGGGAATAGTGTAGCTAAAATCATCAAAATTCCAAATAAAGTGAGGTACCGTTATATGGGGGCTATATGCAAACGTGGACTTGCACTGAAAATTTTCTGTCTTAGGCTGTAGCATCTGTTACGAACTTAAAATACCCAATTTGAAAAAATTCCGGTGGATAATGTTGCTAAAATCATCAAAGTACCGAATATCGGGAGGTACCGTTATATGAGGGCTATACGAAGACGTGGACCTGCACAGACAATTTTCTTTCATAAGCCGTAGTATTCATTACGAACTTCAAATACCAAATTTGAAACATTTCCGGCGAATAATGTCGCTTAAATCACCAAAATGCCGAAAAAGGGAGGTACCATTATACCAAACCAAAACGTGGACCTATATCAACCATTTTCAGTACCAAAAGTCCTGCAGACTAAATATACACTTGGGTAAAATTTAATCAACCTACTTCAATTCCTTCGGAAGCTAGAGTGATTTCCACAGCCGGACGAACGGTCATCGTTAAATCGACATAGAATTTTATGCTGATAAATAATATATATACTTTGTGGGTATAAAATGTATATTTCGATGTGCTAGAAACGGAATGACAAACTTAATATACTCTTTATACTATAGTGGAGGGTATAAAAAGGCCTTACACGAATTGTAAGAAAAAATCTTAAATTTTAAGGTGGACTTTTCGCTGACGAATTAGCGGGCATTTGCTACTATTAGATAATGCGTAAAGTTAGAATATGTAGTTTCAATTTTTATGACACGTCTGTATATATGAGGCGAAACACTGTCTGCAACTTTCAAACTTGTTGATTTCATATATAGGTCACTTTCTTGATCTGCCTTTCCACCATTGCGCCATGAAATTGACTTTACATTGTAAGAAGACAATCTTTTTTTAATTCAGCCAGAAGTTACCCATTTTGTATAACCTGTTTTGTGAAAAATACAAAAATTACAAGTCAAATAAAGTTCAACCATATTTTTAAATTGGCCCCATCGACAAAGAGTGATGGAGTATCCCATATGTTAGTAGCAATGTAAAATACAATTAAGACACCGAAAGATGGATAAATGACAACAGTAATAAAAAAATGATACTTTTAGATATTAAATGGCAAAATTACCCCTCTGCCAAGCGCCGCATAGATAATAATTGGCATTACAGCCAAGACGTCGACCGGCAACGCCAACGCCGACTCCAACACAGACGCCAACAACGTAAAGAGTGACGTCTCTCTCTCTCTCTCCAAAATAGAGCCCAGCCACAGTTGTGAATTTACTAACTGTTGTGTGGAGAGTGTCAGAGCATCTGCGTTGGCGTAGACATTGCCGTCAACGTCATGCCATAATGATCATACACTCTTGTGTGAGCCGTAGAACAACGACAGTTACGTTGCCGGACATCAAACTACTGCTGGATGGCTGACTTAACTGAGTGATCTCAACTTTGGTCGTTTAAACAAAAAGTCAGTTGACGAAAAATGTTGCTCGCAGCAACAACAAAAGGCGGTTAAGTGCGAGGAAATACGGAAAACACCTACCTAAAATTGAAAACCATAAAAAAAATTGAAAACAAGAAATTGGCCAATTAATATTGGAGAGCAAAAAAAAGTATTATCAACTACATAATGTATTTGTGAATTTCCTGGAATTGGTGAAAATTATGTGAAATTTCGTTCAAAGTGAATTTTCATTTTCAAAGAAAATCTGTAAATAATACCTACTTTAAAGAATTTAAGCAACAAAATTTTTCGAGTGGTAAATTTTAGTTTTTTTGTTCTTCTTCTTCATTATTTCCAAGTTTTACTTAATTTTTGTGTTATTGTTGTTGGTGGTGGTAGCTGGCCGACAGGCGATCTTGTTTTTGTGTGTAAAAATTGCTATACTACAAATGCCGATTGTTTGGCAGTTTTTGGCTTGCTACCTGTTTGAATTTAACTGCCAGTGTATGAGTGTGGTTTTACCTGTTCGCACTGTGCTCTCTGAGATCCATGAGATACAAAACAAAAAAAATAACTACCCACAAAACCTTATGCTGTTCGTTCCCTACAAAGGGAGAGAGTTTAAAATCCACATCGGAGTTACTGTGTCTGTGTGATTCCATGAGAGAGCAAGAGAATGAGTATCAATTGATTTCAATTAACAAAACAGAGTTCAATTTCAATTAAAATGCATGAGTGCGAAAAAGGGAGAGAGAGATCGACTATAATTAAAGAGAACAAAAAAATAAATACAATTGTTGAATACAATTACCACGTAGTGAGTGAGAGTGTTCAGTGAGTGTAATTTCTGTGTAAATTCAACGAATACAACAACTCCAGTTGATATTTAAAATGTTGTAGCTACAATGCAACAAGTATGGCAAGATCATAAAATGACTTTAAAAAGGAGTAACAACGAATTAAAAACACCCTATAAAGTGTTGAAGAAATACCAAATGTTTTACAAACAAAGCGAAAAGGGCAGCTATTCAGAGGATTGGAGTTTCTTCTACTAGGTTTTTGAACTCAAAGCTAAGAAAATTGTAGTGAAAAATACATGATATGTTCCAAGCAACAACAAACAATACAAGTAAAAAACATTATGTTCGGCCGGGCCGAAATTTCGATACCATCCATCATAAGGTAATTAACATTTTTGAATAAAATAATCTGGATACCAATGCATCACACTATTATCTGCAGTGCGATTCAATAGAGTTTACTTCTTATGGGGTCGGTGGGCCAAGTATATAGAAATCTTGAAACAACTCCAATTTAGCAAAAATCCTCGATTTTTTTAATGTTTGTCCACGGCTAGGTATTTGCATCCAGATTCCAGGAAAGTATTTTTTGCTTGGGCTAGGGATATTTGACTCAATAGTCTCGAACCAAAATAGATATATTTACCAAAATAGATATATAAATAGATAATATTAAAAATCAAACAGAACAGAACTGGGTCATCCGGGTTCAAAGACTCATATCTCTGGATCCAAGAAAGATAATAACAACAACATTGTAGCATTTTGGAAATGTTATAGTGTAAACTGTAATATGGCGGATATGTCTTTTGAGGGATTTTTTAAATATGGGTCCAAAAATCGATAATATTTAAACATTCCCCGAATAACGTTTTGAACAACCCCATCATGTGATCATTGTTGGAAAGGTATTTTAGCTTTTAAATGATGCCTACATCAGTTTAGTGGATCCGGGTCTCAAATATCAGGGCTTCCGGCTCCCGAAAAAAAAAACTTTCTCGGAATCAGGGCACGATCTAAAGGATCTAAACCGGGTCTTAAATATCAGATCAGCCGGGTCCGTCTCCTAAGAAAAAATATTTTCCCGAAATCAGAATACGAATAGTATTTGAGCTTTAAAATGATACCTATATTGACCATATCAGTTTAGTGGATCCGGATATAACCCATGTCTTAGATATCAGATCAGAAAAAAATACTTTCCCGGAATTGGGGTACGAATACCTGCCTCTAGAAAATTAAAAAATAAATAAGATAGATTTTATTAAACTAGAGTTAAACCGAAATCTTGGTTCGATGTGGTCAATGCTTTGGCAACAGTTGTAGAAGCGGTTATGACCTACAAATACAAAATTTGGACAAATTCGTTAGAAAATTTGGCTTAAATCGTCAAAATAAAGAATATCCGAAGGTACCGGTTTATGAGTGTTATAGTAAAACGTGGACCTATACACACTATGTTCAGACGCCAGAGGTAGAATCTTCTACGAACTCTTAATATCAAATTTAGAACAATTTCGTTGAAAAATAAGGCTGAAATGATCAAAATACTGAACATCAGGAGGAACTGTTATAAAAGTGCAGCAGGAAAACATGGACCTGTTCTTCCTCTTCTTTTTCATTATTTCCAAGATATATGTGTTATTGTTGTTGGTGGTAGCTGGCCGATATGCTATACTACAAATGCCGATTGTTTGACAGTTTTTGACTTGCTACCAGGAAAACGTGGACCTGTACAGACAATATTCTGTCACAGGAGGTGCAAACTCTCAATACCAAATAAATACGTTGACCGATATTTATTTAGAGGTATTACAAAGAGAATGACAAATTTAATATTCTCTTCTTTCCAAGGTGGAGGGTATAAAAATTAGTGATGTTCGCTTATAAAGCTGCAGTTTGATCACCAGTGCAAGTGTCTTCAAAGTGCATGTTTCCGCATGAATGATTATTTCATGTGTGAGCTCCGATTATGAACCTGTCGGATATGCTTTACCAGCCTATATATTGGTTTATGATGTAAATAGATTCAAGGTGTAGTTATGAGCAATCGTAGACGTGTCATTTTTACAAAAATCATCCTGGCTATGATGTTTTTAAAATAATTTCTTCTAATGTTTTGTAAATTGTCAAATTAACAAATGAAAAGGGAATACATTCGGCCGGGCAGAACTATGAAAAGTACTGCTAAAATCACAAAATACCGAATATAGGGAGTCACCGTTATATTGGGCCCTATACGACTTGGTCATATTGTCACAGGCCACTACAATATTCAAATACGAGACTTTTCCGAGTGAATAATGTGGGTAAAATCATCAAAATACCGAATATAGGAATGTACCGATGTATGGAGGCTATGGCCTGGACCTACTTAGGAAATTTGAGGAGGCAGGATTTTTGGCGGAGTCTTTGTGTTAATAACAAAAATATCTTATCTCTCATCTTTCATAGGGAATAAATGTTCCTTTTCCACACCAAATGTTATTCTCATACAGATATCAAAGAGAACCGTATTTACAAAGAATACCAAATGGGTTTCTCTAAGACCTTCCTGAAGAAGAGCTGTAGTTCTTTTCATAGCTGATAATGGTTAATATTTTTTTGGAGATTTTTTGTTGCAAAATGTTTTTTTGGAATATTTTTAACAAGAGCATGTAATTTATATACCCTCTACCAAGAATTGTATTCCCTTTATCATGAAGGCCATATTGAGATTATCATTCCATTTGTCACTCCTGGATAAGATCGGCATTAAATTCTTAGTGAATTTAACCATTTTCCAGCTAAAATGGTGATCAGAGCTATCTTTTATTTGCAGTCAGGTCAAAATCGACGATTTAAGCTAATATCAAACAAGTTAAAAAGTATCAGTCGGTATTGACGACAGATATATACCCTCAGCCTATGTTCGATTAAATAATCGAAATATATTTAACTAGTGTTACAATTATTCAAACGTGCCGGTGTCGAAGGAATGGGCCAATATTGTCCATTTCGTATCAGACTCAAAAAATATGATATAAATATTCCAACGTTCCTGGTATGAATTATATCGACTCACCCCTTACTTTATATGAGATATGTAATAATTTTTAGAAAATGTTCAAAAGTGTGTGATGTACCATATAGAGTGTACCGAAATAATCCATTTTTATACTTCATCTGATATTGAGCGAAATATGGGGCTAAATTACAAGAAAAGTAATTTATGTCCAATTGTATGCGAAATCATAATTTCCGATACATTTCATATTCATATCTGGCTTCTTATTGAGAGAAATATTTGAGCATAGCAAATAGTAGAGAATTGCTAAATTGTTTCGAAAGTTATGACAGATAAAATTATTGAAAATTGTGACCCTTTGTATAAACTTCCCAACAGATTTTGTGTTAGCAAAAATATTTGTGTGTGTGAAATTTGAAAAGAGTTGGATGCTTATTTAGCTTTATTTGTGCGTTTTGTTTTTCAAAATCTTGAACCCTATGCATAGGGGAGGTACCAGAAGAAATGGTTCGATCTATACCACATTTATAACAGATCTTGTGTTGATAGAAATATTGAGATGTGCCAAGTCTAAATGGAATCGGATCTTAATTTGGCATTTTATGAGCTTCATGGGTATTCAAAATTTCGACACTTTGTGGGGGAGGTACCAGAAGGAGTGGACCGATACATTTCATGTTAACACCAGATTTTGGGTTTATAAAAATATTGAGATATGTGAAATTTGAAGACTATCGGATCACATTACATCACATTTTATAAAAGTTATAATTATTCAAAATTTTTGGGGGAGGTGTCTGATGGAGTGGACCGATATTGTACATTTTCGCACCTGAACTAGAACTGATGAAAATATTAGGATTCGCAAAGTTCAAGGAAAATCGGATTATCCTTTCTCTTTCTGTGCAATAAATTATTTTCTTTGAAAATTTTGACATTTTGTGTGGGAGGTACCAGAAGGAGTGGACCGATATTGCCCAACTCCGAACTCGATCTAAGTTTGACAAAAATATTGCGATGTACCAAGTTTGGACCAAATCGGATACTCCCTTCGAGAGTTATCGTGCGCACCAGCCAGACAGACAGACAGACGGACGGACATCGCTAGATCGATTCCAAATGTTCTGAAACGGATTGGGTCCAAAGAGACCTAGGGTCTAAAACTGTCATTTCGACTAGGCACGTTTTGACCGTATCAAATGATATATACCCTCTGTAGCCATATGGCTGAGGGTATAAAAACTGCCTCTGAAACTGATAACTGGTATTAAGTACCATTATTGGGTATTCATAGAATACTGTAATTGATTGGACCATTAATTAAATAGTTTGCAATTATTCATGGCATTCTTAACATTCAATACTCTTTTTTCAAACCACAATTATTTGTAATATTCAATAAAAATATTCAAATTACACATTACCATGTGAATGAAATCCAATCCCAATTCTTAATGACTACATTTTGTTTTGTTCAATGCTATGGCTTTGGATTGCATAGCCTTGACTAACTAAGAATTCCTATCGATCTAAAAATGACAAAGATTTATTCTATAGAACTATTCAAGCCAGAATGAGAACTGAAACAATTTTTTTTTTCAAATACAAATAAACAATTTTTCATGTCAAATCAAACTTGAAATCTGAAACTGCCACACAAGTCAAGACTTGGTGGTGCTGCTGGTTTGGTGTCTGTCCAAGGGAATGTTGTTTATCTTTTGGATACTGAGCTTTGTTTCTGTTTCAATTTTAATGTTGTTTGCAATTACTATTTTGCTGATTACATTTTAAATGTTTGTTGTTGTCGTTGGTTTTTTTTTTTGTTTTTGATTTGCGGATGTGCAGAGTTTCACTCCCGCCCAGAGCAGTCAATTGTTGTATAGATGGTAAATCTTGAAGTTTCGCTTTTTGTTTCAAAGACATCTCAGATTGAGAGATCTCGAAGATGTGTGACCTCCATACGGTCAGTTCGTCCGTCCGTCCGTCCGTCAGTCGGTTGCATAAACAATGACTTGGAGCTTAACATTTAAAATTGCAGCGCACAAATGTTATCACTTTGTGTTTGCTGGAGCGGCGGCGAGAGCTCATCAAAACAAAAACAAACAAAATAAAAGCATCAATAAACCGCAAAGTTCTCAGATTGTTATGGAGTATTGTTATTAAGCTTATTACTGTCGTTGTTGTTGTTGTTGCTGCTGCTGCTGTTGGTCTGTACCCGAATCTATTGTCAAATGGTGTTTTTGTTTAGCTGTGAGAATAATAAGCTACCGCCACTTTTGTTGTTGGAAATGTAATTCATCGTCATGCTTACCACCAGCACCTTGCATAGTACACTCCGCTCTCTACCACAAAGCAAAAGCGTATATAAAGATTCGCCGTTGCCATTGTTATCATTCGCAATTAAAAAAAAAAAGATCGCTGTAAAAAGTTTACGAAAAAAGTGACGTGCGAGAAATTTAATCTCTGTTGATTCAATCTGGTAACCTTAGTCGTAAATAAGCACCTCTGCTGTCATTAATTGACATACAGTGGTTTGGATGACATTTCATGTTCTATGAGAAAAAAAAGGGATATTTTTGGGAGATCTATTTTTTAAACGACTTTTAAGAAGTTTTGTAAGCAACACCTAAGGAGTACTCATAGACGACTCAAAAGAACCTTTGTAGAAGAATTTTCAGGAGCCTTTATAGACAACTGTTAAGGCCTTTTACATAATTTTTTTATACCCTCCACATGCATAGTAACTCATCGAAATAATATTTTTACACCCAACAAAGTGTATATACAGGGTGAGATAAAAAAAACTGCAACAAAGTCAAACACCATCATTTTTACATTATATTTAAATTTTATTGAATGAAAGCAAAAAATGTCGGAAATAGCATTAAATTTTAGATTTGTTCGAATTGGTCACCTTTGGCACGAATTACGGCCTTCAAACGACCAATGAAAACGTCACACGCTGCCCGAATGTTGCTCTGCGGTATTTTGGTCCGTTCCCGTTCCCAACAAAGTATATATATTCTTGATCAGCGTAAAATTCTAAGTCGATTTAGCGATGTCCGTCTGTCTGTCCGTCTGTCTGTCTGTTGTAATCACGCTAAATTTAGACGGCTAAAATTTTGCACACATGTTTATTTTTCCAGTAGGCAGTTTAAGTTCGTTAATGGGCCATGTAGGTCCATGTTTTCATATAGCCACATATAACGAAACCTCCCTATATTCGGTATTTTGATGATTTTAGCGACATTCTTCACCGGATTTTTTTCAAATTTGGTATTTGAAGTTCGAAGTGGATACTACACCCTAAGACAGAAAATTGTTTGTGCAGGTCCACGTCTTCGTATAGCCGCCATATAACGGTACCTCCCAATATTCGGTACTTTGTTGATTTTAGCGTCATTATTCACCGGAATTGTTTCAAATTTGGTATTTGAAGTTCGTAACGGATGCTACAGCCTATGACAGAAAATTGTCTGTGCAAGTCCTTGACTTCATATAGCCCCCATATAACGGTACCTCCCGATATTCGGTACTTTGATGATTTTAGAGACATTATTCACCGGAATTGTTTCAAATTTGGTATTTGAAGTTTGTAATGGCTACTACAGCCTATGACAGAAAATTGTCTGTGCAGGTTCACGTCTTCGTATAGCCCCAATATAACGGCTACATTCGATATTTTTTAAATTGTTTTACAGAATTTTTAACGGATTTATTCATTTTTTTTTTTTTGAGAATTGCCAAAATCATTCCAAATGGTGGAGGGTATTCAAAGATCGGTCCGGCCGAAGTTACAGTTTTTTTTATTTTTTTTTTTTTAATTTGGGCCCACATTTCCTATATAACGGAACCTTTTGAAAGGCTCGGCCGAACTTTATGTGGTTTTTTTACTTGGTGCTTATATTAGAGAGGTGTGGAAATGAAATATGTCGGTCCACTCTTTCTTTTACATCCTCACAAAACCTCCTCAATAAAGTTTGCAATACAGACATCTTAATCTCACAGCGATGTAGTTCAAAGACGGTATATCATAACATTTAGGCAGGGGCTTTGGGCGGGTATGAAAATAGACAATATTAGCCAAACCATCATGCACCTCTCCACAAAAGGGTAACATTTTTATACCCTCCTGTCTGTCTGTTGAATTCACGATACAGCCCACATTTTTTGACATAGAGCGACAAAATTTAGCCGAACAATTGTGTATAGGATGGTTGGTATGGAAAATGAGATATATCGGTCAACGTTTTGGTATAGTCCCCATGTAACGGTACCTCTTGGTATTAGGTTATTCTGATGATTTTTGGCACATTTTTTACGGATTTGCCTGAAAATTGGTATTTGTAGGTCATAGTGGGTCCTAGTTCTTGCGGCGAGACATTATGTATAGGTCCACTTTTTGGTATAGCCCCCATATAACGGTACCTCCCGATATTCGGTATTTTGAGGATTTTTGCCACATTTCTTCGTTGATTTTTCAAAAAATTGGTACTTGTAGGTCCTAATGGGTTCTAGTTCCGTTGGCGAAACCTTGTATGAATGGGTACACGTTTTTGTATAGCCCATATAGCGGTACCTATCGATATTTGGTATTTTAATCATTTTCGCCATATTTCTCCACGAAGATGTCTAAAAATTGGTATTTGTGGGCCATAATGGGTTCTAATGTTTCCTCTACTCTAAGGTGGAGGGTATTATAAGATCGAACTTAATGTTTATACCCTACACCACAAGGTGGTCAGGATATTATGTCTTTGTGCATTTGTTTGTAACAGGCAAAAGGAAACGAGATAGACCCATAGTTCCTTTTGATGATCTGCATAGAATCACATTCTGAGTCGATTTATGCATGTCCGTCCGTTCGTCCGTCTGTCCATGTATTTTTGTAAACAAAGTACAGGTCGCATTTATTGCCCGATCCAGATGAAATTTTGCACATATCATTTGTTTGGTCCAAGGACGAACCCTATTGAAATTGGAGATAATCGGTCAAAATTTAGATATAGCTCCCATATATATCTTCGTCCGATTTGCCTCTTATTATGCACCAAACGTGTAATATCAGCCTGAATTGTATGGAATTTTGCATATACACCCAAATTAGGCCTGAAAATAAGTATGCCAAATTCGATCGAAATCGGTTCAGGTATAGCCATAGCTCCCATATATATTGTTCATCCGATTTGTTATTTTTGCCCTCCGCAGCCATAATATGCACTCTGCAACAACAATATTTGGGGAAATTCATCAAATACATCTCAGAAAAACATTTGCTAAATTTTATCGAGATCGGTTCAGATTTGGATATAGCTCCATATATAACTTCGTCCGATTTACCTTGGATTGTGCACCAAACGTCTAATATTTGTCTAAATGATACGGAATTTGGCACTTACGACCGAATTGAGTGTAGAAGCTAGTATGTCAAATTTGGTGAAGATCGGTTCAGATATAGCTATAGCTTCCATATATATTATACATCCGATTTGTTATATTTGTTACCCACAACCGTAATATGCACTCCGTAACATATATTTCCCGTCAGGGAAATATATCAAATACAGCTCAGAAATATCTTTGCCAAATTTTATCGAGATCGGTTCAGATTTGGATATAGCTCCTATATATATCTTTTTCCGATTTCAAATTAATTGTGCACCAAATGGACAATACATTTCCGAATTTAAAAGATACAAATGCCTCGGCATATTTAGTCCTATGAACTTTAAATTATAGTTATAATCATAGCATGTATGATTGAATACTCCCATAAAAACTTTTAATTGTTATGCGGAGCTCTTCTAAATTAGCAAAGTGGTGTAGGGTATCATAAAGTCGGCCCCGCCCTACTTTAAGACTTTCTTTACTGGTTTTTACTTGTTAATGATAATATAGCTCCAATAAGTTGGAAAACAATGTCTGACTTTCTTGAAATTTTTCACATCCCAATATCTTTGCATATATTTTGGAGCTAGTGTGAAATTGGAATATATCGGTCCCCTCTTCTGGGCACATTCTACACAAAAGTTCGAAAAAAATAACATCAGGCATATATCTCAATACATATATATATTTTATAACGTAATGCCCGAATATGTCGAAACTTAGTCCGTGGTAATATTCATATCAAACTTACTTATTGGCGATCAAGGTATAGATTCTTGATTCCCATTATTCTTCTGATATCTTACCGAAAAAGTATACTCATAAGGTGTGTCCAAATAAGGGTATGTATCTATCGAAACACCCACTGAAAGTTGCTAACTTGTTTAGACGTGTTTTGGACATTTATTTTATATATATTTATATATATATATATATATATATATATATATATATATATATATATATATATATATATATATATATATATATATATATATATATATATATATATATATATATATATATATATATATATATATATATATATAAAAATACTCATACAAATACAAAATAAAAAATTTCGTCTCAAAAATTAAAAAAAAAACTATAGTTTCTAAAATTTTTTGATGAGAGCGTGACGAATGTTTTTATTTTTGTCCATTCCATTCAAATCAATATCGTTTCACTTTCATTTTTTTCTCGGTTGTTATGTAGTTTCCTCAGAGTCGATATTGTTCTTTGATTTATTGAAAAATTGAATAGACGACAGCCGCGTCAATGGTTTGTCATTTTGTATTGTCTTGATTAAATTGCTTTCATTTGGTTTTATGATTTATTTTGATATTTTTGTTTTCGGCATTGATGATTTGTAGAAATGATTTCTGGGATGGGACAATACATTGTGAATTTGCAGATATGAGCTAAACATACATACATATGTAAATAAACAAAATTATAATAAAAAAATAGCAAGCTGATAAACAAAATAACATTTTGATGTTCTCCAGCATGTGAAAAACTCTAAATTTCAAAAATTTAGGGATAACGTTATAGGATCCATATGTCGATCCCTGTAAATACAGACTTTTTTGAGAAGGTACTTTTCTACTTGTTACTAACCCAAAGTATCGGATTTAAGTCGAAAGGAAAACTCCCAGTTTTGTTTAAGACTAGATGGTCCTGCAATTTTTATACCCTCCCATGATTGTTTTTAGCGACATTATTCACCGAAATTGTTTCAAATTTGGTATTCGAAGTTCGAAATGTATTCTACACGCTGAGACAGAAAATTCTCTGTGAAGGTCCACGTCTTCGTATAGCCCCCATATAACGGTACCTCCCTATATTCGGTATTTTGACGATTTTAGCGTCATTATTCACCAGAATTGTTTCAAATTATGGATTTAGAGTGAAGTACCCATACAGTCTGTGACAGAAATTGTCTATACAGGTCTAGGTCTTCGTATAGGCCCCATATATCTGTACCTCCCTATATTCGGTATTTTGACGATTGTAGGTACAATACCCAGCGAAAAAGTTTGAGATGTGGTATTTGAAGCTCATATTGAATACTACAGCCTAAGGCAGAAAATTTTCTATGCAGGTCCTCGTCTTCGTATAGCCCCCATATAACGGTATCTCCCAATATTCGGTATTTTAACGATTTAAGATACAAGAAATTGTTTGAGAAGTCGTATTTGAAGTTAGTAATAGAAGCTACAGCATGTGACAGAAAGTTATCTATGCAGCTCCAGGAATAGCCCCGATATAACTTTACATCCCTATATACGGTATTTTGATGATCTTGACTACATTATTCACTGTTTATTTTAAGTTTCGAATTTGAATATGGTAATGGCTTATGACAAACAATGCCTACGTCGATAGACCACAATATGACGGCTATATTTTGTATTTATAAAATTTTAACAGAATTTTTTAAGGATCTTTTTTTTGAAAATTTCCAGATTCGTTCCAAATGGTGGTGGGTATTCAAAGTTCGGCCCGGCCGAACTTACTGCTTTTCCACTTGTTTCTTGATAAAGCGCCCAATTTTGCTTGCTTCAGGGTGAGATAAAAGAACTGCAACAAAGTCAAACCCCATAATTTTTACATTTTTTTTTTTTTAATTCGGATGAAGGCAAAAAATGTCGGAAAAAGCATCAAATTTTAGAATATGTTTAGATTTGCTCGAATTGGTCATCTTTGGCACGAATTATGTCCTTCAAACGGCCAATGAAACCGTCACTCGCTGCCCGAATGTTGCTCTGCGGTATTTTGGCCCATTCCCGGCGAAGCGCTTGCTTGAGGTGATCGAAACTTTGGTATTTTTTAGTGCCAACCTTGCTTTCCAAAATACTTCAGATACAATAGTCCAACGGATTGGTATCCGGAGATTTTGGTGGTCATTGTGAGCTGGAAATGAAGCGAGGAACATCATTTTGTAACCATTCTTGGGTGGCGCGTGCTGAGTGCGATGGTGCTGAGTCCTGTTGCAATGTCCAAGGCCAAATGTCTGCGGCCAAAATGTTTGCGTGCCCTAGGCTTTAATACACCCTCCAGAATATTTTCGCGATAATATTCGGCATTTATTCTGATGCCACGTTCGATTAATACGAGCAGAGAGCGATCATCGGCTGTTATGGCGGCCACACCATCACCATGGCCGGCGCTTGAGTTCTGGTGGCCAACCGAAGGTGCACATTTTCAGCTGACCTCTTGGCAAGAAAACACGATCATTTTGTTTGCTTACAAATTGCTGGACAACGAATGTTTTCTCATCGGAGAAAACCAAATTCGGCAGTTTACCACTTTCGCCCAAGCGAAGGAACTCTTTAGGTCTTTTGAGTCTTTTTTCTTTCTGTTGCGGTATAAGTTCTTGCACTTTTTGGAATTTCAATGGCTTTACCCAGATCTCATTTTTCAATATTTGGCGAATGGAATATTGGGATATGTTCAGCTCACGAGCCATTTTTCGGCCACTGGGGCGTTGATTTCGATCAAGTCGCTTCTTTACTTTTCGAACCATTTCTGCTGATGTTGCTGTTTTCTTCCGTCCACTTCCTTGACGTCGGGATACGCTACCAGTACCACGGTAACGAGCGATGGTACGAGACACAAAAAATTTATTCACATTTAAACGCTGGAGTGCTCTAACGATAGCCAGCCAAATATAAAGAAATCACACTGCCACGCTTAAATTCCATCACGAATAACTTTTCTTCTGGAAAATTCTCACCAAAATGCTTTTGTACGTTTGCAAACAATACAATGAGCTGTAACTGGAATAATTTTAACAGCTGTCGGCCGAGTGGCTTAGAAATGACAGCAGTCTGAAGTTGGTTGCAGTTTTTTTTATCTCACCCTGTATATCTTAAGTCAGATTTGAATCTCATACCATTGAGAATGCCGAATTTTCCCTATAAGCCACTGTGCAAACTCGATCTACCCGACAACTTATTTAAGGCACTCATGCATGGAGCATATGCACCTCGGTTTTCAGAAGTGAAGTTGAATATAATCTTTTATTATTTAATGTTTTGGTTTTATTATTCGTTATTATGTTTTGCTATTCTTACGAAATGAAAGTAAAATTTGTTGTTGTTTTTAAAGTTTCTTTTTTTGTTTCGAAAAAAAAGAAGAAATAAGTCACAACACCCCCTCCCTACCTCTCTCTCGCACTCTCTCACGGCGTCACACTTAAGAAAATTTGAAAATTTTCCACATTACCATGAAAAAATTTTCTCCATAGAAAACAAAAGGAAAAACAGCAATGAATGACAAGATAATTTGTATGTAAAGAAGAAAAGCTTAAGAAAACATGAAAAAATCCCAAAAACACACAACAAATGAAACAAGAGTTTTTGTGCCAAAGATTACAACGATGTGTAGGAGATGTGTAGCCGCCAAAACGCCGATGAAGCAGTAGTAAACAAACGAGTACATTAACCATACAACTATAGTAATTAACTTGGCTAAAAAGCGCCAACGCAAGCGGAGAAACAAAGTAATAAAATACAAAAAAAAAAAAAAAATAAATAAATAAATAAAAGAAAATAAAATAAAACAACAACACAATAAGAAAAAAGAAAACAAAACAGCTCAACCATAATACAACAAAAAAAAAATAAATAACAACAACATTTGTTCAATTGCCCGCTGCATGGCCATATACATAACTACATACATCAGTAACATTTATGGCTAAAACAATTGGCACCTTAAGCTACTTAGGTAACAAGGGGAACCGCCACTTTACAGTGAATGAAAGCTAACAACACACTATAGAAAACTTGTGCCGGATTTTCTCGACATCAACCCCCGCTCGCCCCCTCCCTCTTTTGCTATTGCCTGTGCGTATTGCCATGGCCTTAGTTCAATAGAGAGACGAGCGCCAGCGACTTCACGGATCAAGCTTCCGTTTTCCATTCCACTCCATTGTTGTTAAGTTTTTCCATCGCAGAGCCCATTATTGTCCGACATGAACAGGTAAGCGTAGATGCACCATCATCCGCTAGTAATGCTACAACAAACAACAACACCAACAAACATTTGCTCATCAAAACAATTTTTTTATTATTATTTTTATTTTTCTTTTTTCATTCACATCATTTCAATGTTTTTTTTTTAAGTTTTCCCCCGCTCCATTAAGTGGGCTATGAGGGGGACTTTCAAATATATGTTATGTGTAATTTTATTATTATTTATTTTAGTTTTTAATTTATAAAGTTTATTGACCGGCATAAGCTTAGCAATAAATTGAAAATGGAATCTTGTGGTTATTTACAAGATCCGGGTTCAACCAATAAAGAAAGTCCTAAAGTCGGGCGGGGTCGATTTTATGATACCCTACACCACTTTGCTAATTTAGTTGAGCTCCACTTAATAATTAAAAGTATTTATGGGAGAATTCAATCATACACGCTATGATTATAATTATAATTTAAAATTCAAAGGACTAAATATGCCGAAGCATTTGTATCTATAACTATATCTGAACCGATCTTCACCAAATTTGGCCTACTACCTTTTAGACTAAATTCGGTCGTGTGTGCCAAATTCCATTCCATTTGGACAAATATTAGACGTTTGGTGCACAATAAATGGTAAATCGGACGAAGTTATATATGGGAGCTATATCCAAATCTGAACCGATCTCGATAAAATTTAGCAAAGGTATATCTGAGCTGCATTTCCCCAAATATTGTTGTTACAGAGTGCATATTACGGCTGCGGAGGACAAAAATAACAAATCGGATGAACAATATATATGGGAGCTATAGCTATTTCTGAACCGATTTCGATAAAATTTGGCATACTTATTTTCAGGCCTAATTTGGTTGTATGTGCAAAATTCCATACTATTCGGGCTGATATTACACGTTTGGTGCACAATAAAAGGCAAATCGGACGAAGATATATATGGGAGCTATATCTAAATTTTTACCGATTATCTCCAATTTCAATAGGGTTCGTCCTTGGGCCAAACAAATGTTGTTTGCATAATTTCATCTCAATCGGATAATAAATGCGACCTGCAATTTGTTCGCAAGAATACATGGACAGACGGACGGACGGACGGACTGACATGCATAAATCAACTCAGAAAGTGATTCTATGCAGATCATCAAAAGGAACTATGGGTCTACCTCGTTTCCCTTTGCCTGTTACAAACAAATGCACAAAGATAAATACCCTGACCACCTTGTGGTGTAGGGTATAAAATGACCACCTTGTGGTGTAGGGTATAAAAAAACACATTAGCAAAATATTTGAACACTTTAAACAAGTAAGCAAAGGCTATAGTCGTGCGGGGGGAGGCGACCATGTGATACCCTACAACACTACAATATGTTAGAAGTCCCCTTATGTCCACATCCATTTTGGAAGATTTCGCTTTTGAAATTATGTCACAGAGCACTGCCCAGATATTACCCTCAGGATTTTGGCCAGGGACATTTGCCCAATATTTACGCACTCCGTCGTGCTATTAGTTGTTGTGGTCCATTTCGCAGTTAAATATAATCCAATGGTCATCCTAAATTCTGGAATTCTTCCCTCTCCTTAACTCTCTTCTCAGGAGTGTCGATTGGCTTCAATTGTGTAATCAGGATTTTTTTTTCTTTTTTTGGTTCATTTGAATCCCTAAATATTTTGCGATCATCTTCAAATGCAGGAGGACCCTCTGTATCTCTATATTTATACGCATCTATATGCTTTATCTTGTCTACGATACTTGGCTATATTCGTCAACGAAATCAGCATAAAAAGCCAGAAGTTCGCCTTTTTTGCATTTTGTATATCGCCTGTAATTTATGTTTAGCATTTCGGTAGAATAGTACTGGTCCATTCTACCCGCTGTCCTAAACTCCAACTTCATGCGAGATTTCGTGTCCTTTGGTTTCTATTTGAGACTTTTATAATGACTGCAAAAACAGGATTTTTTTTTCATTTTTTTTTTTTTTTTGTCCATTTCAACACCTAAATATGTTGCGGACATCTTTGAAAACAATAGGCTTTTATTATGACCATACCACTCCATGCAAAATTTCATGAGGATCGGGCCATAATTGCGACCTGTAGCGTGATTATAAATTAACATGGAAAAAGTTCGAAAAGTAAAGAAGCACCTTGATGGAAACCCGCGTCGCAGTGGCCGAAAAATGGCTCGTGAGCTGCACATATCACAATATTCCATTCGACAAATATTGAAAAATGAGCTCGGGTAAAGCCATTGAAATTCCAAAAAGTGCCAGAACTTACACCGCAACAGAAAGAAAATAGACTCAAAAGAGCTAAAGAGTTTCTTCGCTTGGCCGAAAGTGTTGAACTGCCGAATTTGGTTTTCTCCGATGAGAAAACATTCGTTGTCCAACAGTTTGTAAACAAAGAGGTCAGCTGAAAATGTGCACCTTCGGTTGGCCAACAGAACTCAAGCACCGGCCATGGTGATGGCGTGGGCCGTCATAACAACCGATGGACGCTCTCCGCTCGTATTAATCGACCGTGGCATCAAAATAAATGTCGAATACTATCGCGAAAATATTCTGGAGGGTGTATTAAAGTCTTGGGCACGCTAACATTTTGGCCGCAGACCTTGGACATTCCAACAGGACTCATCACCATCGTACTCAGCACGCGCCACCCAAGAATGGTTACAAAATGAGGTTCCTCGCTTCATATGCCACAATGGCCACCAAAATCTGCGGATACCAATCCGTTGGACTATTGTGTCTGGAGTATTTTAAAAAAGCAAGGTTGGCACTAAAAAATACCAAAGTGTCGATCACCTCAAGCAAGCGCTTCGCCGGGAATGGGGCAAAATACCGCAGAGCAACATTCGGGCAGCGTGTGACGGTTTAATTGGCCGTTTGAAGGCCATAACTCGTGCCAAATGTGACGAACTCAAACAAATCTAAATTTATTCTAAAATTTGATGCTATTTCCGACATTTCCGCTTTGATTTAATAAAATTAAAAAAATATAGGGTAAGTGTACCAGTAGTCGGCACTTTTAGGATTTTCGCGTTTTTAATCGCTCACCATTCTGAGTAAAACGTTCCAATTATTACAAAGATAATTTATTCAGATTCGAAATTTTGTATAGTTTTTGCAATAATAAATAAAGTTTTAATAAGTTTTTATTAAATTTCATAAATTTGTAGTTTTATTAAAACAATGCTTTTGTGCCAGTAGTCGGCACCACTTGCGAATTGTCGGTATGGCATGCTCCAACAGTGGGCATACCAATTTTTTTGTAAGAATAATTAATAATAATAATAAATTAATTCATTAAAATATAATATTATTGTTTAGTTAAACTGATTCGACGTCTTTATTGTACTTTTCTTAAGAATATGGATTGTTGAGGACCTTCACAGACAAAAATTTAATTTTTATTAGAATAAATCATCTTTTCTTAGCGAAATTGTACACAAAGATAGCTGACAATATATTTGAAGTATACAAAATACATTTAGTTATAATAGTTTCATTTATATGGGCTTAAACATAAAAGTGCCGACTACTGGGAAATGCCGAACTTAGGCACACTTACCCTATACGGCGTTTTTTGACTTTGTTGCAGTTTTTTTATTCCACCCTGTATATACCCTCTGTAGCCATATGGTTGAGGGTATAATTATTTATCGTGATTGTTAAATAATATTTTTTAAGGACCAGCAATAATCGCAGTTTTTTTTAATATTTTTAAGGACCTTATTGTGGATTTAATTTTCTTTTAGACCAACCATGATCCTGAAAGTTTTCCTTCCACAAAATCCAGCATGATGTTTTTTTCATATTTTCTAAAAAGTCTTGTGATATTAGTTGGAAAAATATTCGCAAGCCAATCCAGCAATCATTTCCAATTACGATCCCCATAAATTACAACCCACGTTCTATTTTGTCATATCTTCATCTATTTTCTTTTTATGACACTGTGTTCCAAATTATGATAGTTTCGGTAAAAATGCTGTTAAAACGCATTAATGACCATTCGTTATTATCTTATTCTTTCACACCAAAAAATATATCTTCTTTAATTTCTTGTTTTTTTTTTTTTAATTTATCATTTCGCTTTGGTTATCTATTTAGATGGTGACACGTCGTTGGACGCTTTGAATTTAATAAAAAAAATGTACTGGGTGGGTGCGTGCTTTCGTGTGTATGTGAGTGAAGGTGATTTCAAATTTTTTGCTTGCCTCAGAATTTCACTATCTATGATTGTCGGGCTTTTGGTTTGTTTTCAGTTTTATATTTTTTCGAACTGCTGTTATTCGAACGTGATTTTCACATTTTCAACGAATTTGGATTTTTTTTTGTCAAAACAACTAAGTAACAAACATTTTAACGTACATAATGGCCGTATGAATGTGTACTGTTATTTATGCGTACGAAGGTGTGTGTGGTACACAGAGAACTTTTACTTTTATTCCTGGTTTGTTTGCACCAGATCCAGATTTATATGAACGTAGTCGATAATCATAATCGTCGAACACAAACTGTGGTTTTTTACTATGAGGGAATTTATTAGTCAGACCTCAAAATGAGTGTGATTTCTTTTATTAAAATTTCATTAAAGGAAATTTAATTTTAAAGCTCTACAAGAATGAATATATAAAATTTGAGTAGAACTAAACAAAAGCTTCCCATTCTGTTACAAAATAATATGAAATTTAGGGCTAGAATTTTAATATGAAGCACATTAATAGTTCTGTGTGGGTGATGATGTGCGGATTTTGAAACTTTGTATAAAAAGGTACAAAAAATATTATAACTTTGTTTGTTGGGCAAAAATTCTAAATTTTTAGGCATTACCATGCCAGACATCAGATTGGTGGGGTTTTTGAAGATTTCTGCTAAAAATTATTTGAAAACTTAAACTTGTGCTTTTGACTAGAATTCTATGCTTGCACATAGAGCAAGAATTTCAAATTTTGCTTGTTGATCACCATTAATGTGAATATTATACAACATGATGTTTTTGGAAAGAACGTGCAAAAAAAAATTCTTAGCCATATCCATATCTCAATTTCAGATATCAAAAGGGACCTTAATATCAAATTTTGGGATTCCTGCTCTATCCTTGACTGTCGCAATTCCAAACCACCGCCAAATCTCAAATACCATCAGTACTATCAATAATTGCAATATCAATTTTCAGAAATTTGTCTCTATTCCTTCGCGCAATACAAATATAGTACCATTCAGTACTTTCCGTATAACAGTAATACACATTTCCGAAACCACCTCCATATGTCAAGGCTACACATTACAGTGACCCTAATACCAAATTTCAGATTATCTGTTCACCCGATACCAAATTGTAACAAAGATAGAACTATTTAGTCCCTTTCGTGCTCTTTTAGCACACATTTCAAAAACCACCACTTTATCACAAACCTACCACAAACAGGGACTGCTGTACAAAATTCCAAGTCTTTTCCTTCACCCGGTACCAAATTTAGTACTTTTCGTACCATTTTCAAATAAAAAAAATCATTTCCAAACCTCCTTATTTCTATCACAGACAGACACCAACTGAGACCTCTATACCAAATTTAAGAAGATTTAAGAATTCCAGCCCTATTCCTTCACCCAATACCAAATTTAGTACCATCTAATACTTTTTGTATAAAAAAATAGAACACAATTCCTAACCACCGCCAAATCTCAAACACAGATACCAATAATAACTAAATATCAAACTTCAGAATTGTATCTTCATTCTTTATTTTATCTCTTCACCCAATACCAATTATTGTACCATTCAGCACTTTTCGTACAATTACAGTACACATTTCCGAAATCACATGCATATGTCCAGGCTGCACATGAACAGCGACCGAAATTTTAGATCTTAACCACTAGCTTAACCACTAGCCAATATCAAATGTACTAAATATGGTACTATTTAGTACTTTTCGTGCGCGTGTAGTACAGTACACATTTTCAAAAATCATCTTCATATCTCGATTCCAGATACCAAATGAGACCTCAATATCAAATTTGAGTATTTCAGCACTATCCCTTCACCCAATAACAATTTAGTAATATTTAGTACTCACAATTATGGAACACATTTCTAAATCCACCACTATATCCTAAACACAGACACCGACAGGACATTTATATTCAATTTCAGGATTTCGACTCTTATCCTTCACCCAATACCAAATTTAGTACCATTAAGTACTTTTCGTACAAATATAGAAAGCATTTCAAACCACCGCCAAATCTCAAACACAGATACAATCAGTAATCCCTTAATATTTAGTACTATTTAGTACCTTCCGCACAACTATAGTAATACATTTCTGAAACTATATCCATATGACTAGGCTACATATGTACAGCGACCCCTAATACCAAATTTCAGATTTTAAGCACTATATTTTCACCAAATACCAAATTGTACCAAATATAGTACTAGTTTACTATATTTCGTGTACTTTTAGTACACGTTACATACCTCTTTATGTCAAACCTACCATCAACTGGGATCGCTATATAATTTTTTTAAATTCCAACTTAATTCGTTCACCCTAAGCCTAATAGTTCTATATTTAGTACCATTAAGTACAATTTTCCCACTTAGTACACATTTCCAAAATCACTTCATAAATATCAGATTCACTTTCCAACCTTGATTCTCATACCAGTTTCAAGTTTTTGGCTCTTTCCGTTCAAATAATAGGCAATGGTACGATTTTAGAAGTTTAGTACCATTTTGGAACTTTTACCCTTTGGTACATTTATCCAACACTCTATCAATAACTCTCATTCGAAATTTCAGAATTCTAGCTCATTCCGTTCGTCCAATACAAAAAAAATACATTTTAGTACTTTTCGTACCCTTTTAGGTGGAATTTAAATAAATCCTGCCTTAAGATCTTTTTTTTAATGTATATTTTTATACCCTACACCACAAGGTGGTCAGGGTATATGCCTTTGTGCATTTGTTTGTAACAGGCAGAAGGAAACGAGATAGACCCATAATTCCTTTGATGATCTGCATAGAATCACATTCTGAGCCGATTTATGCATGTCCGTCCGTCCGTCCGTCCGTCCGTCTGTCCATGTATTTTGTAAACAAAGTACAGGTCGCATTTATTGCCGTTTCCAGATGAAATTTTGCAAAGATCTTTTGTTGGCCCAAGGACGAACGAATTTAGATATAGCTCCCATATATATCTTCGTCCGATTTGCCTTTTATTGTGCACCAAACGTGTAATATCAGCCCGAATTGTATGGAATTTTGCATATACACCCTAATTAGGCCTGAAAATATGTATGCCAAATTTAATCAAAATCGGTTCAGATATAGCTATAGCTCCCATATATATTGTCCATCCGATTTGTTATTTTTGTCCTCAGCAGCCGTAATATGCACTCTGTAACAACAATATTTGGGAAATATATCAAATACAGCTCAGAAATACATTTGCTAAATTTTATCGAGATCGGTTCAGGTTTGGATATAGCTCCCATATTAACTTCGTCCGATTTACCTTTTATTGTGCACCAAACGTCTAATATTTGTCCAAATGGGATGGAATTTGGCACTTACGACCGAATTGAGTCTAGAAGCTAGTATGTGTTATGTGATGTATTTGGTGATGATCGGTTCAGATATAGCTATAGCTCCCATATATACTGTTCATCCGATTTGTCATATTTGTTACCCACAGCCGTAATATGCACTCCGTAACAACGTTATTCAGGAAATATATCAAATAAAGCTCAGAAATATCTTCGCCAAATTTTATCGAGATCCGTTCCGATTTGGATATAGCTCCTATATATATTTTTATCCGATTTCAAATTAATTGTGCAACAAATGGACAATACAAATCCGAATTTAAAATATACAAATGCATCGGCATATTTAGTCCTTTGAACTTTAAATTATAATTATAATCATAGCGTGTATGATTGAATTCTTCCATAAAAACTTTTAATTGTTATGCGCAGCTCTACTAAATAAGCAAAATGGTGTAGGGTATCATAAAGTCGGCCCCGCCTACCTTTGAGACTTCTTTACTGTTTTTCACTGGGTTTTTACTCAATACCCTATTAATATTGTGATTCGGTTGGAGTCATTAATATTTTTCTTAGAAAAGTTGCCAGTAAGTTCTTTAATTTCAAACCACTGTGCAAATTAAATTATTTATCTTGCATCGCAGATTTCCGTCTATGCTTTGTTTTCTTTTTTTTTTTTGCAACACATTTCTTCTTTTCTCCGTTTGGGGATTTTCCGCTTACTGAAGGTTAAGCGATTTTTCGTATCATTTAGCAAAAAATAGCTGATGGTACGCATATTTTATGTTTTTGTTTTTCTACCCACATTTTTTTTTTTTGGTTGGGATCCCACGCAAACTCAATTATCCACATCGTTGACATAATCCAATACACCGTTCCGGGGTGTCAACCCTTTATGACTTATTCAGGTTTGTAAACTCCTGAGAAAAAACACCAGGTTTATTATTAATATTTCATTTTGCTACCATAAGTATTTTTTAATATGTGTGTCGTTATTTTTTTTGTGGTTTGAAGATTTGAAAACCTCGTCAAATCACGCGCTCATAAATGAAATGTGAATGCGGTAGAATGTTGTTTTGTGGAACATGTGTTGTTGTTGTTACATTATGGCGAAAAACAAAAACTCCTGCAGACATATTTTTGCAGACTTTAGAGATTATCATAGACGGGAATTGCTAATAAACTTTAACGGATGAAATGATTTATGGCGCATTAATGGAGGGAGTGAGGAAGAGTGATGGAAGTTGTAGTAATTGTTTTTTTAATGATGAGCTATATAAAGTTTATTTTCATAAACGGTAAAGTAATGGGAAATTTTGGGAAAACAAAACCTTTCCTATGAGAAAACATTAAATGTCAAAAATGTGTCAAATCGAATGGTTGCTTTACATAAAGTGGCGGTTTCAAAATAGAAATCAAGCGGTTAGGTCTACTTTGGAACGTTTAACTCTTTGGGTATTTGACTTGAATTTTTTCAAAAATTAAGACTTCTCATCTTTACAGAGCTGGTCATAGTCAATATAATTGCTCCCTATTTAGAAGTTATTAGGCTATAGGGATATTGGATTGGTCCATATGTAAAGTGACTTATATAACATTAATCTAAAGGATGTTGAAAACCAGTAAAGAAAGTCTTAAAGTCGGGCGGGGCCGAATTTTTGATACCATACACCAATTTGCTAATTTAGTAGAGCTCCGTATGACAATTAAACGTTTTAATGGGAGAATTCAACATACACGCTATAATTAATTATAATTATAAATAATTAATTGTAATTATAATTATATATAAATATAATTATAATTTAAAGTTCAAAGGACTATATATGCCGAAACATTTGTATCTTTTAAATTCGGACTTGTATTGCCCATTTGGTGCATAATTAATTTGAATCGAATAAAAATATATATGAGAGCTATATCCAAATCTGAACCGATCTCGATAAAATATGGCAATGATATTTCTGAGCTGTATTTCATTATTTCCCTGAATATCGTCGTTACGGAGTGCATTTTACGGCTGTGGGTAACAAATATAACAAATCGGATGAACAGTATATATGGGAGCTTCACCAAATTTGACTAGCTTCTAGACTCAATTCGGTCGTATGTGCCAAATTCCATCCCATTTGGACCAAGATTAGACGTTTGGTGCACAATAAAACGTAAATCGGTCGAAGTTTTATATGGGAGCTATATCCAAATCTGAACCGATCTCGATAAATTTCGGCATACTTATTTTCAGGCCTAATTTGGTTGTATATGCAAAATTTCATACTATTCGGGCTGATATTACACGTTTGGTGCACAAAAAAAGGAAATCGGACGAAGATATATATGGGAGCTATATCTAAATTTTGACCGATTATCTCCAATTTCAATAGGGTTCGTCTTTGGGCCAAACAAATGATTTGCGCAAAATTTCATCTGGATCGGGCAATAAATGCGAACTGTATGGTATCTATGTTTGTGATTTAACGATTGTTTGTAAATGTGTACCATAATTATATGAAAAGTACTAAATGGTACAAAATGTGGAATTGTGTGAACGGATAGGGCTAGAATCCTCATATTTGATATTGAGGTCTCTGTTGGTATCTGGAATTGAAATATAGGGTTGGTATGGGAAATGGGTACTATTATTGTTCGAAAAGCACTAAATATTACTAACTTTGGTATTGGGTGAAAGAATAGAGCTTATAGAGCTCGTGAAATTGGATATAGATGTCACGTTGTGTTTGTGTTTGTGGTTAAGGTTGGAGCTGGTTTTGCAAATGTGCACTATAATTGTTCGAAAAGTACTAAATTTTGGTATTGGGTAAATGTTTAGAGCTATAGTCCTGAAATTTGATATTGAGGTCTCTATTGGTATCTGGTTAATATATGGGTGGTAGTTTTGCAAAAAAAATTGATAACGGGTGAAAGAAAACAGCTGAAATCCACAAAATTGATATTGAGTTCTCTATTGGTATCTGAAATTGAGATCCGAGGTGGTTTTGGTACTAAAATGGTGCGAAAAGCACTGAAAGATACTATATTTGATTTGGGGTGAACCGATAGTGCTTGCAGTTTGAAATTTTGTATTAGGGTCGCTGTCCATGTGAAGCCTTGACACATGGAGGTTTGCAAACGAACAGTACAGTACAGTTATACGAAAAGTACCAAATGGTACCAAAATTTTGGTTTTGGGGAAAGTGATGGAGTTGGAATCCCGAAATTGAATATTAAGCTCACTATTGGTATCTAGAATTGCGATACGGATGTGATTTTGAAAATTTGTACTATAATTGTACGAAAAGTACTAAGTAGTACTTATGTGAATGTATAGAACTGGAATCCCGAAATTTGGTATTGAGGTCCCTTTTGGTGGCTTTGTTACTAAATGGTTGTTACTAAATGGTCAAACAGAAGAAATTGTGCATTTTGAGTACTAAAACCAGTAAAGAAAGTCCTAAAGTCGGGCGGGGCCGATTTTATGATACCCTACACAACTTTGCTAATTAAGCTGAGCTCCACTTAATAATTAAAAGTTTTTATTGGAGAATTCAATCATACACGCTATGATTATAATTATAACTTAAAGTTCAAAGGACTAAATATGCCGAAGCATTTGTATCTTTTAAATTCGGACTTGTATTGCCCATTTGGTGCGAAAATTATTTAAAATCGGATAAAAATATATATGGGAACTATATCCAAATCTGAACCGATCTCGATAAAATTTGGAAAATATATTTCTGAGCTGTATTTGATATTTCCCTGAATATCATTGTTACGGAGTGCATATTACGGCTGTGGGTAACAAATACAATAAATCGGATGAACAATATATATGGGAGCTATAACTATATCTGAACCGATCTTCACCAAATTTGGCATACTACCTTCTAGACTAAATTCGGTCGTATGTGCCAAATTCCATCCCATTTGGACAAATATTAGACGTTTGGTGCACAATAAATGGTAAATCGGACAAAGTTATATATGGGAGCTATATCCAAATCTGAACCGATCTTGATAAAATTTAGCAAATGTATTTCTGAGCTGCATTTGATATATTTCCCCAAATATTGTTGTTACAGAGTGCATATTACGGCTGCGGAGGACAAAAATAACAAATCGGATGAACAATATATATGGGAGCTATAGCTATATCTGAACCGATTTCGATAAAATTTGGCATACTTATTTCAGGCCTAATTTGGTTTTATGTGCAAAATTCCATACTATTCGGGCTGATATTACACATTTGGTGCTCAATAAAAGGCAAATCGGACGTAGATATATATGGGAGCTATATCTAAATTTTTACCGATTTTCTCCAATTTCAATAGGGTTCGTCCTTGGGCCAAACAAATGTTGTTTGCAAAATTTCATCTCAATCGGATAATAAATGCGACCTGCATATTGTTCACAAGAATACATGGACAGACGGACGGACAGACGGACTGACATGCATAAATCAACTCAGAAAGTTATTCTATGCAGATCATCAAAACCAACTATGGGTCTATCTCGTTTCCTTTTGCCTGTTACAAACAAATGCACAAAGACATAATACCCTGACCACCTTGTGGTGTAGGGTATAAATACCTAACACAAACAGTTGGAATGAATCTAAAATTTTAAAATGGACTTTTCGCTGACGAAGTAGCTGACACTTGTTAGTCTTTAATAAAATTCCTTGAGCGTAATTCAAATATAAGGTCCAGTAACCAATTCGCCTTTGAATTTTTCGCCGAACCCATTATGACAAACAAAATAAAAGCTTTGCATAAAATATTTTCATTCATTTTTCATTTCATGCGGAAAAGCATAAAAAGTGTCGAAAAAACGAAGACGCACAGCATGTCTTTGGTACTTAAACTCAATTGGCGTTTCCGTTTCTTACAACCAGAACAGCATTTATTTTACATACTCTGTCATTGGCGACATTTGTTGGGCGGTCGTTTAGAAACCGGGAGACCTACTCCACCCCGCAATGGTTGTCTTATACTTTGTTCACCTTATTGTGTGCGCGACAAGTCTATGCGATTTAATGGCATACTGACTGCCTATCAGTTCATCTATTTTCAACTGGCATGAGCAATAAAGCATACGTTTGCCGCTCGTTCGTTCGTTCATTCGGTTGGACGATAACTTAAGACCCGTACTTGTAAAAATTTACAAACATTGAGTAAATATGTAAATATGTTTATCGTCGCCGCAGTGCCAGTACATACCTACGAACCCATGTTGAAACAAATCGCAATGGTCGTACAAATTTTAGGAATGGCAAATACCCATAAAATATGTTTTACTTAAAGCAGCGACACACGGCATGGGACAGTTTAGTTTAATATCCGCCACTAAGATATACGTATGTGGGTATGTATGAATGTAGATACATTTGTCATTTATTGTAAATTCACACTTAAAGCGTTTGTCATATGCAAAAGAAAATTGGCACATGTAGAGGGCACATGTTTTAGCTTAAGATGACAATTGTATATTAGAGGTGGTCGTAAAGGAACGGGAAATCATTTTTATTTATTTTTATTAACTTTGTCATTCCGTTTGTAACTCCTCGAAATACTCATATCAGACCCAACAAAGTATATATATTCTTGATCAGCGTAAAATTCTAAGTCGATTTAGCGATGTCCGTCTGTCTGTCTGTCTGTTGTAATCACGCTATCTTTCGAATGAATTGAGTTAGATTTGCACACATGTTTATTTTTCCAGTAGGCAGGTTAAGTTCGTAAATGGGCCATATAGGTCCACGTTTTCATATAGCCCCCATATAACCTCCCGATATTCGGTATTTTGATGATTTTAGCGACATTATTCACGGGAATTGTTTCAAATTTGGTATTTGAAGTTCGTAAAGGATACTACACCCTAAGACAGAAAATTGTCTGTGCAGGTCCACGTCTTCATATAGCCCCCATATAACGGTACCTCCCTATATTCGATATTTTGATGATTTTAGCGACATTATTCACCGGAATTGTTTCAAAATTGGTATTTGAAGTTCGTTATGGGAACTACAGTCTGTGACAGAAAATTGTCTGTGCGGGTCCAGGTCTTCGTATAGGCCCATATATCAGTACCTCCCTATATTCGGTATTTTGACGATTTTAGGTACAATACCCACCGAAGTTGTTTGAGATGTGGTATTTGAAGTTCGTAATAGATGCTACAGCCTGTGACAGAAAATTGTCTATGCTGGTCCAGATCTTCGCACAGCTCCAATTTAACGGCATCTCCTTATATACGATATTTTGATGATTTTAGCTACATTATTCACCGTTTATTTAAAGTTTCGAATTTGAATATGGTAATGGCTTATGATAAACAATGCCTATGTATGTCCACGTCGTATAGACCCCAATATAACGGCTACATTTTGTATGTTAACAGAATTTTTTAATGGATTTTATTTTTTTGAAAATTTTCTAATTCGTTCCAATAGTGGAGGGTATTCAAAGTTCGGCCCGGTCGAACTTACTGCTTTTTTACTTGTTTTTCTCTAAAAATGATGATTTTTCAAGCCAAATGTTGTAAAAAACTTCTAAAAATCTACCATGTCAGAGGGGACAGGGCTTACCGGGCCATCCCTGGCTACTCAGATGTTGGATACGATGATGTTTGACATCTAAATATATGAAATTGCGGTGAAATAACTGACTGGTCAAGAAACTACGCCCAGACGAAACGGCTGAAGCTAGAATCTTGAAATTTTTTACGAATGCCAGGTTTCCTAAATTCGTAGTAAAAGTGTACGAAAAGTACTAAAATGTACTAAAAATTAAATACCTTTCATTGGACAAATGGAATGAGCTAAATTTCCGGAATTTGGAATGAGAATCCCCGGGATAGGGGATTTTGAAAATTCGCACTTTTGGTCACGAAAAGTTCTAAAATGGTGCTAAACTTCTAAAATCGTAACATTTAGTATTATGGGAGCAGATAGAACTGAAAACTTGACATTTTGGAATAAGAATCAATTTCAGAAAGTAAGTTTGATAGTGGTCCTGAGTACTAAATGGTACTAAATTTTAAATAGTTTTGTCTAGGGTGAATCTGAAATTTTGTTTTGGGGACCCTATTGATGGTAGGCTTGTGAAAGATGTGATTTTGGAAGTGTGTAATACATATGCACGAATAGTACGAAATAGTACTATATTTGGTACAAATTGGTGAATAGATATTGCTTGAAGGTTGACATTTTATATTATAGTCGCTACTTATGTGTAGTCTTGACATACGGAGGTGGCTTCGAAAAGTACAAAATAGTACTGCATTTGGTATTGGGTGAAAGGATAGAGATACAATTGATACAAATTGATATGGATATCACTGTTAGTATCAGAGGTTGAGATTTGGAGGGGTTTGGAAATGTGTACTATGTGTGTACGAAAAGTACGTAATAGTATGAAGCTGAATTCCCCCAAATTCGATATTAGGGTCTCTGTTGGTATCTGGAATTGAGATATATAGGTAGTTTAGAAATTGTGTACTATAATTGTACGAATAGTAGTAAATAGTACTAAATTGGTATAAGGTGAAGAGATGGGACTGGAATTCTCTCTCTGCTAGTTTTGGAACTGAGATATGGAGGTGGTTTTGGAAAATTAATTTTCAAATATGGGAAGTCATTTCCAATAAGCATATCCATTTTTGCAATTTCTGAAATTTCTTTGTCAAATTTCACTGCATATAAAACTGCCATAATATTTACATTTTTTTTTTTCATTATTGAATGAAAGAAAAAATGTCGGAAATAGCATCACATTTTAGAATAAGCTTAGATTTGTTCGAATTGGTCACCTTTGGCACGAATTATGGCCTTCAAACGGCCAATGGAACCGTCACACGCTGCCCGAATGTTGCTCTGCTATATTTTGGCACATTCCGGCGAAGCGCTTTCTTGAGGTGATCGACACTTTGGTTATTTTTAGTGCCAACCTTACTTTCCAAAATACTTCAGACATAATAGTCCAACGGATTGGTATCCGGAGATTTCGGTGGCCATTGTCCGCTGGAAATGAAGCGATGAACCTCATTTTGTAACCCTTCTTGGGTGGCGCGTGCTGAGTGCGATGATGCTGAGTCCTTTTGGAATATCCAAGGTCTGCGGTCTGTTGGCGTACGAAAGCTTTAATACACCTCCAGAATATTTTCGCGATAAATTCGGCATTTATCTGATTCCACGGTCTATTAATATGAGCGGAGATCGACCATCGGCTGTTATGGCGGCCAATACCATCACCATGGCCGGCGCTTGAGTTCTGTTGGCCAACCGAAGGTGCATATTTTCAGCTGACTGACCTCTTTGGCAAGTAAGCACGATCATTTTGTTTGTTTACAAACTGCTGGACAACGAATGTTTCTCATCGGAGAAAACCAAATTCGGTAGTTTACCACTTTCGGCCAAGCGAAGCAACTTATTAGCTTTGTGAATCGATTTTCTTTCCGTTGCGGTGTAAGTTCTTGCACTTTTCGGAATTTCTATGGTTTTACTCCGAGCTCATTTTTCAATATTTGCCGAATGGAATATTGCGATATTTCAGTTCACGAGCCATTTTTCGGCAACGCGGGTTTCGATCAAGTCGCTTCTTTACTTTTCGAACCATTTCTGCTGATGTTGCTGTTTTCTTTCGTCCACTTTCTTGACGTCAGGCTACGCTACCAGTATCACGGTAACGAGCGATGGTACAAGACACAAAAGATTTATTCACGTTTAAATGCTGGAGTGCTCTAACGATAGCCACTTGTGTTTTTCCAGCCAAATATAAAGGAATCACACTATCCCGCTTGAATTCCATCACGAATAACTTTTTTTCTGGAAAATTCTCACCAAAATGCTTTTGTACGCTTGTAAACAATATAATAAGCTGTCACTGCAATAATTTTAAACAGCTGTCGGACGAGTGGCTTATAAATGACAGCAGTCTGAAGTTGGTTGCAGTTTTTTTATTCACCGTGTACTGTGCATTTTGAGTATTATGAAGGCTTGACTCCAAATGTTGAAACGAATCTTTAATTTTAATGTGGACTTTTCGCTGACGAAAGACCTCTAATTCGTGCTAGTTTTTTTAATTGTATTCCGCTAAGTGATTCTAGTATTTTTCGCGCCTAAAAGTATGCACAGTCGATTTATTTTTCCCCAACAACTACATGTTTGCCCAATAACTATATAAGATGGCGCTAAG